>NW_027192199.1:904231-913505 GCF_041956535.1 Calcarisporiella thermophila
CGTTTTTTCTACTTCTTTTTTGCTCCTCGCACTCGTCCGATGCCTCCAGACGATCCCCCTAACTGCGACGCATCGTTTGATACCCGTTTGGCCAGTGTACGTCAAGTTTTCGACGAGTTGGATCGCGATGACGAGATTGCGGGCTCAGATGAGCGCGAGCACACTGATGCCAGCACTGACCCAAACGAGGAGATAGACCGCGTCCCAGAAACCCCTCCCCCCAGGTCCCCATATGTCCTCCCCTCGAGCGATTTGGGCGCACCCATCCCTTGCAGCCAGCGCCGCAACCTCATCAGTGATGATGACCGCCCCGTGGCGCAGCAACGCGAAACGCGACCCATCCTCGACGACTCACAGAGGCGCAGCTGCCAATCCATGTCATCGTCTCCAAGGCGAGAGCCACGGCCAGCGTCCACTGCCCGGCTCCAGGCTGCGAATACTGGGGCTTTGTGCCGAGGACAATCACTCGCCACTACCAGCAGACCCATGGAGGCCTCTAGACTTCCAATGGACCTGCTCGGAGCCCGGTTGCGATCAAGTATCCAGCAGCCAACAGAAGATATGGGATCACGAACAGGAGCAACACAACCTGCCCTGCTTCGGAACGCCTCCTCTCCACCCATCCGACGTCCCTACAGGAACAAGGATCTTGGACTACCGCGTCCCGACCAACGCATCCCGCTTCCCATGCCCCTTTACAGACCAATGCTCGCACTCGTCAGCAAGATGCGACGTGCTGACAAAACACGTGGAGACCATTCATAACGTCACCATCCGCCCTGTATGGCTCTGTCCTAGACCATACTGCCCATACGAGACCACAGAGAAGCGGATTGTGACGAAGCACGTAAAATATGAGTGCCGAGCCAAGGACACGGGAAGCAACTCAATCGTCGATCCGCCCCCTGCTCAGCCCGATACATGCCCAGGATGTCGCCTCGAAACAGGATCCTCCATCGAGCTGCGCAAACACATGCGCATACACCCTGGCCTCACTGACGACCTAGAGAGCGGAAGGCTATTCGGCCCACTCTCTGAGCAGGACCAGATGCTGGTGGAGCAAGCGATTGGCGACATTGGTTATGAGATAGTAGACGTGGTCCACTACCTACGACTCCACCGAACGTGGAGAAGCCCAGCAAGGATCCAGGAGGCTGTACGGAAGGTAGCCAGTCGCCCACTGAACCAAAGGTTCCCTCACATGAAGGAGCCACAAAATGATACGACCAGATCCATTACGGAGGTTAACTTTTCATTCTGGCCCATCGTTCACGGAACCAGAAGAACAGAGCGGAATTACCCCAACCTCCCAGAGGAACAGTGCGACAACCCTAGCCCCGACGACGAAGAAACCACAGAGACACCCGACCCCAGGCGATGGCAAGTATCCAAAACAGTGCTAATCGCCAAGAATCCCAATGGCGACCTTGATGACCTTCCAATTCGGCGCCCGATCAGCCTCCAACCCGCAGTAGCCAAAATATACTCAAGTGTACTAGACAGCATCCTGAGACAGGTGGTGAATAAAGAGGAGCTCCTTTTATATTATAAAAAAAATTGTTTGAAATATCTCAATGTGTGATATAAATTTTTTGTATTCATTTTTATTCACAATATTAAATACTGTTTATATCCGAAATTCATTATTAGTGAACTTTGAACAATTTTTCCTATTTTTAGCAATTGACAAGGTATAGTGCGTAAAACATTAAGATTACATACCATTATATTGGAGATGTATGTACAAAATATGGAGATATAATAATGTTCCAAAAAAAAAAATTATATGCAAATTGCTCATCTCATACGAGTTTCTTCTCGTAGCATCCTCTCAATTTCGCAGTTTAGTGCCCATACCCATTTGTCTCGTTCAAGACGGGAACGAGCGCGAAAGACGAAAATTTTACCCATTTGTCCTAGCCAATGTTTTTTGCTCACGCGTGGCCGCAATTGGGAGGTAGAATACCAGCGACGCTGTCGTCCAACCCAGAGGCAAAACGTGCATTCTTCAGGCAAATCAAGACTTATTGTTCCATCAGAATAGATACGGCCAAACCTCTTTGTTTCTCCTTCAGGATCAAAATCTATTTCTCTCCCATCATCACTTGGCATATCCTCCATTCCCCACTCTTTCCAATGCATGGTGACGGGTCGAGATTTTGACTTCCTAACTAGCCAGTTTCCTTCATCTGATAACGCTAATCTACCCGAATATACGTAGCAGTCTCGCAAGTTCAAAATCTCGCTCCGAACCCACCAAGCATTTGGAACAGCTCTTCCTGAACTTTCCCTCGTCTCTTTGAAGTTTACCAGAAAGCCATTTGCCAATATATGCATCTGCCGTTGAAATGCACGATGATGAGCATGTTTACGATAGAGAGTGCCTGACATAGTAATTGGCCTGCATCCTCCTATTACGCACCAATTCCAGAAAGAATCTAAATCTTGATTCGACGTTTCCTCTTGAAGAGATGGGTCTGCATGTTTTCGTATATCAGATTCAGATCGACGACGCCAGTATAAGCTAAGTTGATAGATGCCAATAGCCCATTTAATTGCATTATAGGAGGTGTCTGCACGCAGCACAATATAAATTCCGTTTTTTAACTTCAACGTGAAAATCCGTGGATCCGCTGCATCATGATCGCGATTGAGCCGTACTGGAATATCTTCATTTTCCAATTCCTCCACGTAATCGTATTCTTCATGGTCACTAGTTGAAGAAGCATAGACCTCATCTATCTCTCGTAAGTCTATTACGCCGCTGACTTTCGTAAACCACTTCATATCATCCCAAGCACTTTCCTGTTCAGGATCAAGCTCATCGCTAGTTCCATCTCGTTCTTCATCACAGTGTTGGATCCAACGTAAATTGAAAGAAGCATTTCCTTGCTGGCCCTGCATATAAAATGCTGAACATCTTCTTGATTTCTTCTCTGAGGTAGGCAAAATGAACATGCACCATTCCCGTGTAATTATGGCGATTTTTTCACCTGCACTCAACTTTGATCCCAAGAAATCTGTATAGCTCCACAGTTGCCCTTCAACTGCTGGCGGTTCTCGCAATGTCGCGCGATTTGAAGGCATATGAACTGAAGTGGGATAGTGATTTGCTATTCGAATTTCAAGGCGATGGGAGCGCTCAATCGCATGAACTCCAACTAGAAAATCAGCTCTTGATAATCTGCTACATTGCTCATCGCTATTAGGCGTAATCATGGTTCTCCATGCAATCCATTCCAGCCTATCTCGTCTTCGCCAACACATACTCAATACTCTTTTCTCTTCTTTCCATTTCTTTATAACTTCGCACCATTCTGGCTCCATTGCCAGGAGACCAAGTACATTCTCTATTATATGCTCCGCTGGCAGATTCTGGTCACCTGACATAAGACTTGGATAGGAAGAAATTGGGAGGCGAAGACGAACAGAAAGATCTGGTATAAAAACTTCAATCCAGTTAGGAACTGATTTGCGATTCTGTGGCGGTAGTAAATGATGAAGTAAAAGGTAAAAATCAGACGCCAAGGTCATGCATTGGAGATGAAATAAATGGGTTTCTTGTGAATCAGTAAGTGCTATCGTTTTATCGAGTGGTGAGTTGATTCCAAGATAGTAGCTAGACAATGGGAGAGTTCGCTCAAGTTCACCCTAAACACGAAGAATATATATTATTTAGAGTTACTGGCTATATAATTAAGTATATATTATCTCACAAATTGTTTATATAACTCAATTGTTTTGTTTCGCACAACAACATCATACTCTCTCCAGGTTGAATAGATCTGAAAAGTCTTGACATCTTGCTTTGTCTGGACTGAAGATTGCGATCCGCCAAGCTCTACTCGATATAGCATACGATTAACGTACAAAATCGAATTTGATGGCGAGGAGCCACTTGCAAAATTGCGCGAGGGAACTAGAAGCGAGTAAAGAGAACTAAGGCCCGAAGGGACATTTTCCGTAGAAGCATGTGGTGAAGAAGAAATGCATTGATCACTATTTTCTTCGTTGATCGGACTTAAATCAGTGCTATCTTGTGCGGCTAGAGGTATATGCATGGAATCCTTATTTTTTAAATTTCTAGAACTTAGTCTTTGACCACTCTCCACTTCTATTCTACGTGTTGACCTAGATCCTTCTTCGTTAGGGCCCCTGCTATCTATTTCCATTTCATCCTTCATTATAATGGTATTGGATGGCTCATCGTCTTCTTCCCTCCGCTCCAGTGTTGCTTCTGATTCCTCTCTGTTCAAGTCTTCAATCCGTATTCTTTCAATATCTGGTAAACTTTGCAAAGTTTCTTGAGCAGTATGAAAGGATTCCACTGAATTAGACCCAAGTTCTTGTTGTATTCGTTGAGTAGGTCTAGGTGTCTCATCACCTGCTAACCATAGATATCGATTTCGAATATCACGCGGACGAATGGTTGCATCGCTTGATACTGAACGAGGAGAAGATGACGCTGACCAAGCAGGAAGTCGAGCTTCTGTCAGAAATTCAGCAGATGTATCCCAGGCGGATGGAATGCGTCTCTAATAGTATATATTAACCAATAAAAATATATAAGTGCATATACGCGCCTGAATATTCCCCTTACTTTGTGTCGATCTCTTCTTGGTGTTGATGGTGTGGATTCAGAAACACGATTAATCCTGCTTTCTCCAAGTAATCCATTATCGTTAAAAGGCGTCGGGGAAATAATTGGACTACCCATTGTAATGGAATGAAAAAAATTTTGAAGAAATTAGGTGATTTTTCAAATCGATACATACTTCCCCACGCCCGATAAATAGAGTCCAGTAAATTTGATCAGTTAGGTGGCGAAAATAGAAGTCATAGAGGCTTAGCATATGTTTATTTGGAAACGATTGTACGAAATTGTCAAGTTTAAATAATATTCTTCGATAATGTCACTACTTGAATCACAAGTTGATGGTCAATTTTCAGACGCAGAAGCTGTTGAGGATATCAAAGAACAAGAACGGGAGGATTTAGATCAAGAAGAAGAGGATGACTATGACGACTATGATGGTGAATGGGATGAACATGATCCTTCCGAATGGAGAAATAGTGTAACCGGCAATGGTGCAGTCCAAAGCGGTCTGGAAAAGTCAAGCTCTGTACAGAAGCTGGATCGATTCGCGAGTAGAATAAAACTAGATGATTCTATAGACCGACATGTATCGAGCTCAGTTGCAAGTGATATTCGAGTGGGGACAAAGAAAGCATTAGGCGATAAGTGAGTATCACAATTTTCTTTGTGGATCTCCAAAGGATATTAATTAAAAATAATAAATAGACAAAGAAATACCGATAAATCTGACCGTGCAACGACCGAGCAGGTGCTTGATCCACGCACACGCATCATTTTATTCAAAATGCTTAATCGTAACATCGTTTATGAGATTAACGGATGCATCAGTACTGGAAAAGAGGCCAATGTATATCATGCTGTTACCGAGGATAATCAACATCGAGCTATTAAAGTATACAAAACTTCGATTCTTACCTTCAAAGATCGCGATCGCTATGTAACTGGTGAATTCCGCTTCCGACATGGCTATAGTCGGCACAATCCGCGCAAAATGGTTAAAGTATGGGCAGAAAAAGAAATGCGCAATTTGAAACGGTTGCATCAAGCTGGCATTCCATGCCCAGAACCCCTATTGTTGAAAATGCACGTTCTTTTGATGGGATTCTTGGGAGATAAAAACGGGGTGTAAGCTAACAGTTTACAAATTTGAAATAATTTTTTCTAAATAACAATTCTTCATTTAGTGCGTATCCTCGACTAAAAGATGCACAGATCGAGCCATCTCGCTTCCCAGCTCTTTATCGGCAGCTTGTAATGAATGTCAGGCGGATGTATCAAGTGTGCCGTCTCGTACATGCTGATCTCTCCGAATATAATCTTCTCTACCATTCCCGCACTCTATATATCATAGACGTCTCCCAAAGTGTGGAGCATGATCACCCCCATGCGCTTGAATTTTTGCGTAAGGATTTAGATAATGTTACCGAATTCTTTCGTAAGCGCGGAGTTAAAACCTTGACAATGCGAGAGCTATTTGACTTTGTGACTGACGCTGGGCTTAGTTGTGAAGAGGAACCCATGAAAGAAAAACTAGAGGGGCTAATAGAGCAATCAAAAGGTGTCGAAGAAGAAATACGTGTGGAAGAGGAAGTGTTCAAGCGCGCTTACATTCCACGGAATTTGGATGAAGTCATTGACTACGAAAGAGATGCTGAGAAAGTTGCTCGAGGGGAAGCTGATGAGGTCTGGAAGAAGCTGCTCCATTAAAACAGCTAGAATTTAATTACTGAAATTTTTTTTATAGCTGGTATACAACAAGCTGGTCGGACTTAATATATCAAATACCCAACAGCAACAGGAACCAATAAAAATTGATCTTGGCTTGGAGGATGAAGAGGATTCTGAAGAGGAGGATAGTGCTGACACCGGGGACGAAGATGAAGAGTCAGGGGATGACGAGGGGGATGTGGACGAGAATGAAGATGAGAGAGAGAAACGACCACGGGGTAAGCGCAACGAAGATAAGCAGGCTAAAAAAGAGCGAAAAAAACAAGCCAAGGAAGAGGCAAGGGAGAGGAGAAAACATAAGATACCTAAGGCTGAAAAAAAGCGAAAGATCAAAATGAGTAAAGGAGGAAAGAAGTAAATATGAAAATAAAGTCCGTAATAGATTATAAAGTAGTTCGTCCGCTTCTGCTTCAACACTCAATTTCATTTCTTTCCGTTGTTTGCAAAATTCCAGCGTCTTGAAAACTGAATTATACTACAAAATGTATTATACAGAACATTGGAGAAGATTAATTCTAATTTACTAAGACGATTTTATATTTGCACGTACTTAATTCAAGCAATAGACGCTTAATGATAAGTTATCGAAATACAATCCAAAGATCTTTAGATCATACCTGCTCTACTTTTTTGCTACAATTGGAGCAGTGTACCTCTTTCTGAAGGAAAAAAAAAAATATAAGTGACTGAGATAATCAGTGGCTATGCTCTACCAACTATTTTAATAGTAGAAATACCATTCACTATATGTTTTGACTACTGCAATATTTATGGCGTCTAGCATAATACAAAGATTTTCTTGGACTGAATTTTAATAGGTCAAATACAACGAATTAATTTCCGTCAGGGCGCGGTGTTATCTTGTGATATTATGAATTAGGATAATATAACCCCAACCTCTATAGAAATTCATCTACCAAATATTATATCATTATGTCAAATCGCATGCCTGGCTACCTAGCCGATCCAACTACTACCCTCAAACTTTTGTTGATTGGCAATACAAATGTGGGAAAATCATCGATACTCTTACGATTCACTGATGACCAAGTAAAATCGCCTTTCAGTATTATTTGATACCTGAGGAATTGATCATTAACACTCCTGTAGTTCCTCCCACCAGACGAGATTAGTGCCACAATAGGAGTCGATTTTAAAGTAAAAATATTCGAAGTGAATGGAGAAAAATATAAACTTACCATCTGGGTAGTTAGATTACTCTAATACTTGATTCTTCTTGGAATTCAATACCATTATATATATTTCCCAAAAATAGGACACCGCTGGTCAAGAACGTTTTAGAACGCTTACATCATCTTACTATCGCGGAGCACAAGGAGTCATTCTTGGTATATATTTTTAACCCCTAAAATTTTTGTAAACATCTCTAAATGGTATTAATCGCATTAAGTGTACGATGTGACGAGTCGTGAGACCTTCGATGCTCTCAAAAACTGGTTTGAAGAGCTCAATGCTTACTGTCCCAATCCAGACGTGGTCAAGATTATTGTCGGTAATAAAGTTGACAAAGATTCTTCGCGAGTGGTCTCAACAAAAGAAGGCACAGAGTTGGCTCGACGCATGGATACACTTTACGTAGAATGTAGTGCAAAGACACGAGCAGGAGTGCAGGAGGCATTTGAGGAGGTCGTCCGAAAGGTAGATTGCGTATTTGGTGCTATACATACTTTCACAACTTTTCCCATATACAATTATAATCACTAATTATGACTATTTTGCATGCATCAGATCGTAGAACGACCAAGTTTATGGCAGAAACAGGAGCAAAGCAAGCCATCGGTACAAATTTCACAGCATACTTCCAACGAGCCAAGCTATTGTAGCTGTTAATTCGATACGTCTACCTATTTTTTCTTGATATTTTTTAGAACCTATATAACAAATTCCCCTCTATATATATACAAATCTTGGAGTATTTTCTATTTTATCTATAAATATGATCAATTTTTATATGATTCAATTGCAAATGCTTAGTTATTCAATCGCTTTTAATATAATATAAAGCCCTTTACTACATTTCCTCTCATTACCGCAGAAATTCAAATAAAGTATAAAAACTGATTCCTAAGAGAATATTACAATGATTATTGAAAATTATTATTATATTCAGTGCTTTTTGTAAATTTCATAAGAAATAGGCCAAATCCTTGTTTTCACTCAGTATTATATGACGACTTTTCTTTTAAATCGATTCCCAATGAATGATGACTTTTACTGACGTAATTGATCGTAAAACTGGTGTAGTACTACACCAATATCGTCAAGACAAAATCCTCCTGGCCTGCCGAGTAATAATATGGTGAGATTTTATACCATTGTGTATGTGTTAGTAAGAGCAAATTCATCTTTTCTCTAAGAAAAACTCGGTCAACTTCGCCAAAAATGGTGACTACCGTGGAAATTGAACCTATTGCAATACCATATATGTTTGTATGTTTAATTAGAACAACGATCTATAACCAAGGGGAGAATTATGTTGCCAGAGAACAAATATATGAGTAGACAAGTAATGGATATCTAAAAATAAAAACAAGATAAAAAACTGCTTCCACTGAGAATCGAACTCAGGACCTTCTGCTTACTAGGCAGACGCTCTGCCAGCTGAGCCATAGAAGCCTATTTCTGATAAAACGAAATGGTTTATTCAGTTTTTGTTAACAAATAAATTGAGCAGTCACAAGTGACTGAACCGGTACTAGAGGGGGGAGGGTTAGTGTAATGGACTATCCCTGGTATGCCGATGAGAACGGCGTGGGTTCGAATCTCACTTCCCTCACCAGCATTAACTCTTAGTTTGTGACTGCTGTCCACTTGATCAGAAATTGAGTCTTCATTATTGAAAGGATCGCTCCTACGATAAGTACAAAGATTACATCGGTTTCATGTACATGCTATTCACGACAACTGCGATACACGCATATCGATTGC
>NW_027192199.1:915995-932508 GCF_041956535.1 Calcarisporiella thermophila
ATTATCAGAAATAGGCTTCTATGGCTCAGCTGGCAGAGCGTCTGCCTAGTAAGCAGAAGGTCCTGAGTTCGATTCTCAGTGGAAGCATCTTCATTTTCTTTTTCAATTGCTTTTGTACCACAAGTTCGAATATCAAAAACGAATTACATACACTAGAATATGAAATATTATTAGTGATTTTATCAAACAATGATATGATAGGGTTAATATACTGATTATGTTTGACTAAAATTATATTTATATTGTAACACATATCCAACTCCTGGATCTATTGCTCTTACAGAGAACCTATAAGAAAGCGTTTCTTTTTCAAACATTCAGTAAATATGTACGGGTCCATACTATTCCATTTTAACCAAAATGTTGCCGAAGAATGAATCCGGTGTTGCCAGAGCTGGACTATCTAGGAGTTTATTTACAATGAGACTCTAAGTATTCAAGTTAGAGGTGACTATAATACGAAAAATAAGACCAAGACGCTTGTGTCGCCTCAGTGCAGCCCCAATAAAACAAAGACTCAACTTATTTTGTTAAGTTTGATCTATCATTTAGCAATGGATTTACCCAGAGAATAATGCGATTATTGTAACAAATGCATCATTTCGAACACTGTTTTCTCCTCATCATCTTTTAAATCTACTCATCATTCTAGTATCCTTAGGAAGAAATGCATTAACAGCATTCAGACACTCACTGATGATCAAACAATCCTTCTAGGATTTGTAAAAAAATAAAATAAAATAAAATAAAAAAATTTGGAGACAATTTCTAATTTTTGAGTAGGAAATCAAAAAAAGAGAGCTCGTAGATGTTCAGACGAAACAAAAAGGGCTTTCTTCCTGGAGTCGTGTCTATTTACGGTGGCACCAGTATACATCAATTTGAAATGGGTAGAGTAATTTCCCATCTTCATTATATTCCAAGTCTGATGCCTCGTCTATGATGCGGCGAGATTCACGCAGCACTTCCTCAAGCTTATCTTGAGGAAGACAAGAAATGTAACTGCGGCTGCGAATGCCCTGAATTATATTTTCAGGTGTGTAGGGGATTTTGGTATGATAGGCAGCATACTGTAATGGAGAAAAGATCTCCGTAATCTCGGGGGACGAAAATACCTGTTTCCAGGTGTTTCTAAAATTTTGAGGGACTCCGATTGAAAATTGTTGATAGTAGCTAAGGGAAAAATAAAATAATGAGTCGAAGTATGCGGAACATGGTCGATATTCTACGTTATTTGGTGGAGGGCCATGAGAGCTATCCAGATTAATGGCAACTTACTCTCTAAGCTTCTTAACCCAGCTTATCGATCTATCCCTATTCATAATAAAACATTAACATTGTTCGCACTATCCGAACAATTGAAGAAGTCAGTTATGTATATTTACTCCACGTTCCAAATCAAGCCAAGTCCCCCTCCTGGCTTAAGTACTCTACGAATTTCCTTTAACGCTTGCTCGTCGTCAAACCAATGAAATGCTTGGGCCACAAAAACAGCATCAACCTCTTCATTGCCTAGAGGGATCTCCCAAGCTGTCCCTTCTTTCACCTCTACTTCTGGAAGCGTCTTCCGAAGAATGTCGCGCATGGATGGAACCGGCTCAACGGCAGTGATGCAGAGGTTACGCTCAGCAAGAGCACGAGTGAACTTACCTGTGCCTGCACCGAGGTCAAGGACTCTAGCCTGTGGGGAGATGTCAAATTCCTTCAAAAGCCGGTCCACAGCGGCTGGAAAGTAAGTGGGACGAGCCGCTTCATAGTCAGCCACATGTTTTTCGAAGCCTTCGAGGGCAACCGTATTCACTTTCGATTTAATCTCAACCATTGTATTAAGGTTCTGGGAATAGATATGATTGACTTTAAATGCAGCGAGTCTATTGATTCCAGGTCGATAAGTAATGCGACAGATGATTGATAAACCCTTCATTAACAAATTAGAATTTTTCGCCACTTCAGAGGTTCAAGCAGATTATGGAAAAGCTGAAGTTATTACTAACTTTTTGTTAGCCTGGATGAGTAGGAATGTACAACTAAAATAACTATTAGGGGAGAGAGGGCTATGAAAGTTATTTTCGAGAATTGTGTCCTTATGCCTAGAACAAGGGGGGCTATTAGTCACTTTTGCGCAAGGATTTAGATCACTTGATTGTACAAATAGCAATTCCAAAAAAAGACGATATAACTGCGTCAAAACCGGATTCTCAAGAAGAGGGAACTCTAAACACCGATACACTGCATTCACCTCTTCTTCCTATATTTTTTTTCTCTCTATCTGTGTTCAACTCTATGGAGCATACGGCGAGAGCCGAGTGTAAGTGACATTGCTCTGTGTTATTAGGATCAAGGTAGCTACCGTTTTAACAATGAGCTAACTAGAGGCTCCAGCCCAAGGGACATAGCCGATACTATATTGAATTCTCCACCGAAGGTACACTTGATTTTCAATAGCACTGCATTAGTCTTTCTCCGTGATAGTACATGCTTGTCGCGCAAGGAAGTGCAGTTTTAGCTGGTGATATATTGGGTGACATCTATTGTCCTGTATTTGGATTAAGTTTGGCAGTATTATACACGAACACACACAGCCGATTTATATTAGAGTACGATTAAATGCGATGTAAGAAAATATAGTACAGCTAACCATTATTGACCCCAACCACTTTTTTTAATGAGCGGGCCATCTCCTCCTTAGCTAATTGGAGCATGTTTTCCTTGCTCTTGAGAGCATCCTTGCGGATTGCCTCAAGCTCGAGTTGTATGGCCCCTCGCTGCTCAGAAGCTAGACACATATCCACTCGGATGGCTAATCTGTCTACCGTTGCAATTATCCTATCGAATCTCTCAGTGATTGATTCTGTGGTGGATTCATAGGCGGTCATGAGCTGGTCGGTGGTTCGAGGGCCCATCAAGCCAGCTGCCTGCTCCACTTCCGAGAAGAGGAGTGACTGTTTCTTATTAGAATGATTAGAGGTTGTAGTAGGAGAGGTGGAGGAATTGAGCTCAGACTCGAAATCTTCCTTGAAGTCAGTGAGCATGTGCTTAATGTGAGAAATGCAAGCCATGACTTCATCAAACCGCTGTGATTGCTCAGGAGTAAGGTTGCAGTCGTTGGATGCTCTGGAAGGCGGTAGTGGTGATGTTGGGGTTACTGTTGTGGATGACATGATGTCGGGTCTGATTATTCTAGTGCCTCAGCCGATGGAGACAATACAAGGAAATGAGCTGGAAAAAAAATGGGCAATTGTAATTAATTTGAGAGAAAAAGCAAAAATATAAGCGATGGAGATTGTTTGACCACGTGCGATTGAGAGCGATGGGGAAGAAAACAGGGCGCAAAGATAAGGACAAGCTGAAGGGAAAATCTTATGGATCAATTCTCGAAGGCCAGTCTTATATTGAAAGGTTTATTGGAAAAAAGAAAATTTACGGGAAAATGATTGTCAGTAGCACTCCCTTGGGGATTCGTTACACACGCGACTAAAATTTTTCCCTTTTTGACTCGGTGTCTCCGGGCGGTCACAATCCTTCCAACACATGCACTCAGCTGCTCTTGACTGGAAATTATTTGAGCCTTTTGGCTGCATTTGCCAACGGCGGCTGTGCGAGAGTGAGCTAAATTAGAAGTGAGCTGCGCATGAATTCTCTCTTCCTGGAAGTCCAGCGGTGCTCCTCGTCATTGCGTATTGCCCAACCTTATGCCCGCGCTCTCTAGCTTATCACGTCTATCCATGCCGCATAGCCTGCCCTCTGCACTCCTGGCGAGGTGGCTAGTGCCAAGGTTAGCGAGGTCTTGGGTGCAGGTCGAGTAGGCTATCCCATGTGAATATGGATCATAAGAGTTTAACCGGGTTCACCCCGCTTTCTTCCCCCATCCAAAGTGGCTGGCACCATGATTGCGGAGCCGAACAGTCAGTGGCTCTATGGTGCCTGGCGCAGCTGGATAAGAGTTTACTAGAATTTAGTGCGAGACTTCTGAAGAGAAAACTTCGCACACACTAATTTCCGGGGAGTGAAATCGCTCTCACTCAGCTGAGATCGAGGGGAGCAACCAGGCTTCAATAAACAATGTCAGCGACGGCTAATTTTTTTCCCTTACCCAAATTGTAGCCAGTCGATTGTAGAGATGGCACTTGGAATGGCTTTAAACGGAACTACTCTTCTGATCCAGATCAGACTTGCACATTCACATTGCGATCAGTGGATGTGACGCAATGGTAGATAATCCAATGGAAATGGTGCCCCCATACCTCTATTATGTTGACCAATGGAGATTCAGGTTACCCTTTCGGGTATCCTGGCAGAATCCCATAGTAACTTCGGTAAAAGATTTACACTCCTCTCCCGTTTGGGACAAGGGGCGCACTGGCCGTTTTGGGCATGAACGATTCTCCTTAGTGCCTCGAACTACTGCTGAGGGCCCGTTTCTACTAGGGTGATCGATACTCGATGATCATATGCACTGCTTTTTACTTTATCTATTGCGTCATGATTGTACAGAAAGTGGATAGGATGGAGAGGAACGTTCGAACGAATTGAGTAAAGTGGTTCGAGAAGCTCTAGAAAGGAACCTCTTCCTTCAATAGGGCAATTCAATATATCTCCTTGTTGATAAATAAATTTGTTTGCAACAAGCTTGAATCGAGTGTTATCGATTACAAAGCTTAATCCTTGATTTTGGCATAGATCAAGTAAGTTGACGAGTTTTAAGCCTCTTGGGCAAATATTTTAAGATATCGCTGTCCACTTGTCCCTGAAAGGTAAACGAATACTTTTGAGATTGAGGAATGCTAGTAAAATACACTTGAGAGGTTACGAATCATAGAATGAACATGAAATGGTTTTAATCCGTGCGGGTACCTAGTTATTAGGAGGATTAGGAGTAAAGGGCAACTCCATTTCTCTGTTATCATTGCATTAATTTACTATGGAATCTTGATAAAATTATTCAAATACATCTAAATAATTCCAACGACTCAATGTAAATATACCACTTCTACTAGAGAAAATGAAACAAATAATTAGAGTAAATGAAAGTGAGACCAATAGCGCAAATGAACATGGCACTCTATTTCATAATATCATATTAAGAGCATCCGCCATTTTCAGCAAACACTTTGCCTTGACACTAATGTATTTTTTATTACTTCGAAGCACAGCTTTCATAAATACTTTTGTGACGTAATAATTTATTCAAATTATTTGTAGATATAATAAGAAATCAGCCCTCAACAAACAAGAAATTGATGCACTGAGTTCTATTCTCAGTTTTCACCAGAGTTAAGAATTCACTAATCTGATTCTTAAAATTCTGTGGGGTTAGGAAACTTTATTAAATTCTAGAATAGGGCATACTACTATAGCTACTGACTCCTCTTGAGAAAGGCCAGTTGAATTTAATTTTAGATTTTGCAAAAAAATAAAACAAGCTAATTTGGAATAGCCATGAATTAGAAAGTCAATATCGACGAAGTTGAACTCCTATTTAAAGAATGAAATAGAGTGATTCCTTAGAGAGCACCATGAAAGTCACCAATGCAAATCAGATAGGCACTGTAACTTCAAGACCTAGTTAGCTACCATGGCAATAAGTGTGTATTTTTTATATTGGATTTCATTTATTTCTTGAAATCAACAAAAAAAAAGTTATATGTTAGTAAGAAAAGGAGTTGTGATAAAGATTTACTATTATACAAGCAATGATACATCAGAATGCTATTGAACAGCAAATCTTTATATACTTCGGAATATATGACAAATTATACTGACAATTGAGGAGCTAGGATAAAATAGGGTATCGTGTGCGGAACCGGATATTTCCAACCGAAGTTATTGAATCAATATAATTTAGTTTTCCAATCTGGTGTCATTGTAAGATAACCCGTTTATAACACAGAATAATACCGCTCAAAATTCTATATTATAGCACATTATCATACTGTATTATTTAATAGAGCAATATCCAGAGATAATTTATATAATAATGGGGATACATTTTAAAAAATTATATAGCAATTTTGGATGACTATTTGGCAAAGGTGTATGCATAGGTTAACCCGAAACTCTCATAATCATGAAAATCATAAAGCCAATGAAAATGGGAACGAAAATGATCAAACATATCAGGCTAATTTTCATATATTTCCTATGACATTTTGGACAAAATATTCGGGTCCCATAGTGTTTCCGATGAGATTTCTTTCTGTGGTGCATACATACCATTCGGTCGCAATTACAGCATTTGTCTATAGCTATATTAGGACATGACAGCTCCACTTGACAACGCTGCACAGTCACGGTCCACCCCTGAGAGTACTGTGGAGCATAGTATAAGGATGATGGATGGTTCATTTTACCCCAAGGTTCCAAGATATTTAGCATTAGCAGCAGGTTAAATACTGCTAGAGCGGCGGAGTTAATAATAATATTTAATGCGTAGAAGCATTGTATAGCGTTGAATATAAGGCAAATTTAGAGTTGAAATCTCAGACACAATCTTAGAATAAGAGCGAGAGGTAAGACTTTTTCTTAATAAAGATTTTTTTGTTCTACTTGTCTGAGCGTGACCGTTGGTAATTACAAGCATCCATTAGTACTCAGATTCGACGTTCAACGTTCCGCAGTTCTCGGTAACAATGCTGTGTTTTGGGGTGAATGGTTACAAAAAGAACACAAAATTTTCAGCTTGGTAATATCAATCACAAAAATCATACTGGTTACCCTAAGCCGATAGAACACTTTCTAGATGAAAGAATGCCAGGCGTAAATTAGAGCTTGTATCCATATACTCTTAAATAACTCTATGAAAATATTTTTTTTGTGCCTAATCCAAATCTCTGAAACTCTTTTGACAATATAAATGGTTACAAGGGGGATGACACAAGTTATTTGACTAGTTAATATTAATGAATTACTAAGCTTCGAATTGTACTCTAACATATTGATGTATGATAATAGCGTCATTTTCTTTCCTGTTAGTATTCCTTTGAGCAATTGTAAAACAGGTTAAAACCTTCATGCATATTTTTTCCTTAACATCCTTTCTGAATGAAATTTGAACTGCCGTATTTATGTATGCTATTGAGAGTAGTCCAAATAGCTTAAAATATATAAAGTGGATAGATTCATGTATTTCTTACTTTGAATTATTTTCATATAATAAAACTTTCAAAATTTTAATTGCCGTACTTTTCATTTCGCAAGATCTACTGTAAACTTCCAGAAAAATTATATATATTTTCACCGTCAACAAAGTCGGATGCTCGTTGATTACAGAGATACTTCTAATTTAAATGTCTATGCATTTTATGGTGCAGATTTTGTACCAAACTCATCAAACTTATCAAATTATACACAGCTACATCCCCTTTAGGTTAGTTTAGGTACGACGTGCTTTGATATATTGTAAAGCCAAAAAAAATTAATGGTTCCCAATTGAGTTTGATAATAAATAGTGCCCGCTTATCTGATAAATATCCCCTGCTCTACCAATATCAAGAAGGGATCAAAGGGATGTAGTATGCCAAGCATCAATGACAATAATAGTTTAATGGAGAAATAGAGCAATGCATGGCCCTTGTTTGGAGTAGATTCTGAGTTTATATCTCAACAATTACATCATCAATCACCCGCAGCAATTGTAGAACAATGCACAATAGTGGAAGGGAGAAAGTCTTCAATATCGTAGCGTTGAGGCAGAGGAAGCTGTCAATGAACTGGTAGCATAATCAAGATCATCTCCAGCCCTTTAAATGAGTTCCACTCTTATTAACATGCTATTTATCTTAAAATTACCATTAGGTCTTCATTTGTTACATAGTATTATATTGTGAAATACTCTCGATTTTTTAATGTGCTGTAAATATCTGTGGCTTTTGGGCTTGATGAAAAACCTGCAAGAGGGATTTTAATCAAGTTTTAAAACTTTGCGATTTCAGGAAAAGAAGGGATGGATCGTATATAAAAGCCCAATTGATACACTTAGTAAGCAAACTTTCAGAATAGCATTCCGACCGGCTTACACGTCCATATAAATGCTTTATGCATAAGTTTAATTCATCGAGAACGGTTTCCGGTGTGTCTTGTTTCAATTTGCAATTTAATTGCAAAACCTTGCGAACACAGACCAAGCACGAATCTGGTCTCTGTTAACTGAGTTGTAAATGGTGTTTTAGATTTCCCCTCAGTTTCTTACCCAACCCTTCCACTGATCGTCGCTGCATTATGCCACTCCTAGTACGCTAACTAAACTACCTCATCTGAGACTTTCAATACGTTATGATTAGAAAGGGTCATCAGGAAGAGTAGCCTCGTTGATTTTGGTCTCAGTATACTAGGTGTACAGACGAAGAGATAGAAGAGGCGAGATGATAGCTTGCATGATTCTTCAAAGTACAATTGGTCAAATTTTCAACTGAAGGCCAAATAAGAAGGAATGACGTTTACCAATTGATATTTCTCTTTATTCCTCTGCATCCAATTGAGACAATCATTATATTGCGCTTCACCATAACAATTCGTGGCTGGCAGAATCAAAATACTTGAGAACCAGCTTCTTCCGTATATTTCTCTGATAGAAACGAGGTATCAAACCAACTGTGCATTACTAGGACTAAAAGTCTTTAGAAGCGGTTTCCAATAACCAGCTTGAATTTCATTGGGAAATCCGATATCGAACAGTGTGAAAATTAGATCGTCAATTAAAATGATTGAACCTACTTTGGGTGGCGAAACTTCGATATTAAATCTAGCATATTTTGTTTGGTGTAACAAATCGAGCAACTCAGTCTAAAACCTCAGTAACCTATTGTGCGAACATATATAATAGTTAGATTCTCATTCTCCTACCCGTAGCTTCCACATCCATTATTTTCTATTTTCTTTTTCATCGTTTCCCCTAAGGTTCAATACCTTCTCCCATTCTTTAAATCATGGCCGCTTTTGATCGATTCTATATTGGAATCCTTGCCTCTGTCATTACATCGTGTCTTGTGAATATTCGCATATTTATCGCTAGATACAGACTCTTCTACACTAAGGCGGGGATCGCCCATTTCCTCTCCAATATTTTTGCGATGGTTGCTGCCATGAACTTGGCCGTGAACGAGTCTATTCATAACGATTCATGCACTTTGGAACTAGGGTTTGGATGCGCTTTGGTACATGCCTCTAAGCTATTAAACCATCTCATTCTCTTTTGGCGCTGCCATGTTGTCACCAATCAACACCCTTTCACGAAATACGCCTTCTACATGCTGGTTCTGTGCAAAATGGGCGCTGTCTCGACCCATTGTGCTATAATGCAACCCTTCTATGATAGTGTAGCCCGCCTCTGCCTTGACAAGTTAGAGCCTATATCCACGCTTCTCACTTTCGTTCTCGACATGGTCGCTGATTTCTCACTGACTACATTGTTCATGGTCAAAATTTACGACCAAATCTGTCAGAGCAACCGCTACACTTGTGGCCCCGCGTCGAAGATGCAACGACTCTTCCATGAATACGTTTTTGAAGCAGTCCCGATGCTATGTCTCTCCATGTGCCTCAACGGCATTATCATATCCAACATACTTGCAGAATACACTCTGATTGTCATATACTCCGATCTTATCGTACAACTGCGTCTCACAAATGATTTGCTTGTTCTCAACCGCCTAGCAGATATTTCCTCCTCTAATGGACAAACATCCAATTACAGCCAAGATCACTCCTCGTACCGAAAATCCCACCTACAAGACTCTCTCTCGTGTTCAGATACTTCACGCCCCCCTGTCTTCTCTCAGTGTCCTTAATTGAATTTCTTGAAGTTACTCTGGTAGATCTGCCAATCTACCTCTCTGTAAATGTTATTTTCTCTCTATGTATATTTTTATATGCTTCAACAGCAACAACACCATGTTTTTTGTTTATTTTGAACCCATTCAGACTTATTCCAAAGTTAATATAGTTTGTTACTAATAATAATAACCACTATTTACTTGAGTAATTTGCATTTATACGCTGAGTAGGTAGCTCTCTATTCTGTTTCACATTGTAGGGAAATCATAGAAAGTAAAGAGCGGAGCTCGATATTTTAAATATGACATATAATTCATAGAATGATGGACACATTGATAACTGTGTATATTTTAAGCATTGTTTGAACTTGATAGAGTCATTGCTTGCTAATTGATTTAACCCTATAAAATTAGATTTATATATATTATATATATTATTTGGGATAATTTCTTCGACTGGACGACTTGAAATGATAGAGATATCGATATTTTATGCATGATCCTCATTTTGAATAAGCCAGTCGATGAATGGTACCTTTACACCCGTCGTGGCTGAAAATCGCTTTACTGATACGCTGGAATCCGCTATTAATGATCCTAATTTGATCGTCTGAAAATGCAAGATCTTCCTCATATAGAACGGGCAATTTTTTGATAAGCGACGAAGTTAGGAAAATAGCAATTGAGGTTTGGTAGAACTTGTACGCGGTGTAATATTGATAACAATGACGAAGAGGTGAAGACGGTACAATGGTTAATTACCCTACAGATTAGGGGCAATTTGAAGCCTGGATTATCTTTTGAAAAATGAAATGGTCTGCAGAACAGAGAGTTGACAAATTAATTGAGAATATAATCAAGAGGAATTTTTTCTATTCTGTGCCTATTATTAATGAAAATAGGAGTGACTCTGTAGAGCCAAGCCTTCAGATATTTCATTAATCACTCAGCCCTGACGTGTCAATGAACGGACAATGCCACCTGTAATGAAAACAGGTTAGTATTAAAATACAATATTGCATGGGAGGGGTGATGTACTTCGAGATAACTCTCGAACCCCTCCTCATGAGAAACATCATTTGATCAGGTACATTAGCCAGGGTACTCCTTAAGTTTATTATGAGGTTTGAGATCAGGCATTACTTCTTAAGCCAAGAATAATTAACTACTATTTTGTTTCTTTTTCTTCCTTCCATGGGTGAATTTGATTATTTTATTGTCTTTTGTGATCCAAACTCATGTTGGACGTATAAGCTGCCAAATCGTGTGAAGTCAAATGACGCTTAGGCAACGCTCGGTAAAAAATGGTACCAACAGGCATATTATCGAGCTTATACGCTCTCACAATCTACTAGTCTCTTATTAGATAATCGAGTTCATAAATCGCTGTGCTTAATTATTGGGCTACTTTCATCCTCAGGAATATATTCATCATTCCTCTCTTGTGGGCACAGCATTGCTAACGAGACAGCAAATAATATTGATATTCGAATACATTGTTGGGTTTATATTAAAATTCCATTGCACTTTTAAGTTTGATGAATTAGGTTTTCTGTAACCTCTTCCTACGAACAAATTAATGAGCATTTATTCAAGCTGATGCGTAAGATTGAGTATAAAGTCCCTTTTGAGCTCAAGAAATATCAAATACAATAATTGAAGCTTCAAATTTAAGCCACCATGGGCATGCATTCAAACTACACTTTGCATACACTAGCAAACCTTTGTAAAACATCAATCATTTGAAAATAGTACATGGCTAACTATTAAAAGGTCGTACAAACATTTTAACCTATATTAGATTTATTAATATCTAATCGAAGCATGGAGCAGGGTCGTGTAATGTACTAAGTGAGTGTACCAATTATTAATGTTAGTTAGACCGAAACGTAACCAGGGACACCCGGAGTGCAACACAGAGGGCGACAGTGGTTTCTTTAGTGCAAGCTAACCCTTCTTCTTAATTATGTATTGCACTCTCAAAATGAGTGAATTCAAATGCGGATTGTTCTTTCTTTTCTAGATCTTCGTTTTTCGTTTAATAATTAGGCAGTACCATTGATCAGGCACCTTTTTCATTGTGCAGCCTACACCCATCGTGGCTGACCTTGATTACATTTTTTTAACCAGGAAAAAATTTTGGGTGTGTGGCATTTAGGAGACGCAATTGTGTTGCAATTCCTAAAACGATAAATCTTTTCTCACATTCTGTTGGGGATATATTGACGGATAAGCGATATTGAAGGAAAAGTTGACAAGTTGGAGAAGGATTGGATTGATTTTATAAATGATGTTTATTTGCACTCTGTTGGTCTTGTTTCAGTTCTCTGTAAGGCACTTATAGATCATATCGAAATAAAAAGGTATATAAAGACATGCAAATGCCCACTCTTACAACGAAAGTCAGTTTACAATCATTTTTATGTTTATCCTTTGAACCAACAACATAATGCATACTACATTCCTTTTTACACTCCTTATTCTGGCTACAATGTGCAAGTCTCGGCCTATAGCGCAGCGAGAGGCCCCCAGTATATTGAATGTCGGCAAAACACAAGAAGGGCTAGAGAAAGTTCTTCAACCTATGTGTTTTGAGATAAACTCATACTTGGATCCGGAATCTCGCAAAAGTTGGCCTTGCGAGCCATTGACATTTGAAAATGCGGCTATAACAGAAAGAGAATTTACTCGCCGTCAACAAAAAGATAACGCGACAGATATCAGCAATCAAATACAAGTCCAGTTTAAGTGCAACGAGGTGCCAGACAAGCAATGCAATAAAGCAAAAAAAGAATTTGAACTCGCTGGCCAAATCTTATCAGCTTCGATCAAGTTCTCGCAACCCATCTTGATTGACGCACAGTACCTCTCCTTCTCTAAAGCTGATCCCACAAAGAACGGATTCCTTGGGTTCGCAGGACCAACACGTGCTCACCCAGTAAAAGATGATGATGGAGTGGTTAGGTTATATCCACAAGCGCTTGTTAAAGAGAGGAATCTCAATGGGACGGATTTTTCGCAGTCTGACATTACAGCTTATTTTAATGCCGATATCCCCTTAAGCTTCATAGATGAGGATCAAACGAAGCCTCAAAATAAGACTGCATTTTTAGAAGTGGTTAGTATTACAGAAAAGATTTACCTTTTTTATCCTTCAACTTATTGATTTATTGATATAGGTTGTTCATGAACTTGTTCATGGTCTTGGATTCGGTTCTTCTTGGAACAACAATATTGCCCCAGGGCAAAAGTTTTTAACTCCTCAGATTATATTTACAAAATCCCCTAATCAATCGATTTCGGTCAGTGGATTTATGGAATCGATTTTTGACCGCTTCCTGGTAACCCTTCCCGAGAATGAACGTCTAACTGAAATCACCAAACAATTGAACCAATTCAACGACGGAAATCCAGTGACCGTTCAAAATGAAGCAGAATTTCAGACTATGTTTTTTAAAAGTCCTCAGGCAGCCATAGCTGAAAAGATGATGAATAAAGCGACTGGCGGTCAAAGTGGTCAAGGAATTGCTTTTGTACCTTCCCAAGATACTGGAGTGAATCAGGTTTTGCTGGAGACTTCCCTCAACCCATACACATTTGGCTCAAGCATCTCGCATGTCGACAAAAAAACTCACCTCAACACCCACGATAGTTTAATGAAGCATAACGCTGACCTTGGCAAGTCTTTTGAACAAACCATCCGCGAGTTTGGGAACCCTGTTGGACCAGAGTTGACTTCTATACTCAAAACAATGGGGTATAAAGTTGAGCCAGCCAGTAAGGAAGAAGTTCTCTTACTAATAGAAAAAGCGAGACAGTTTTCTGCAAATATTCCCAGTGATGGACCTAATCCTAGTGTTAATGACGATGCGAGTCCGGATGCTACTGAGAGTTCAGATACTAGCCCCAGTGTTAGTGAAAGAGGCGGTGGGAACCCAAATGCTAGCGAAAGTTCTGTCGCAATTCCGAGCATTAGACCAAAAGTTAGCACTGATCCTAGGGTTACCGAATTTGCCGGTGAAAGTACCAGCGTTAGAGCAATAGCCAGTGCAAGTACTAGCGTAAAACCGACAACTATTCTAAGTCCTTCCGTTAGTTCGATTAGGGCTAGTACTAGGGTAAACTCAATAGCCAGCACTAGTGTTGGAGCGATCGGTGATGCAAAACCTAGCGTAGGACCGGTAGCTAATGCAAAATCTAGAGTTAGACCGATAATTGATACTAGTCCTAGTGCTAGATCAATTATTGGGGCAAGTACTAGCGTAAGATCAATTGCAAGTCCCAGTGTTGGAGCAATCGGAGGCGTTAAACCTAGCACAAGGCCGGTAGCAAGTGCGAGACCAAGTGTTAGTCCGATAAAGGGTGCTAGTCCTAATGTCAGAGCGGTTGGTGGAACTAAACCTGACGTAAAACCGGAAGCTGATACAAGACCAGGTGTTAGTCCGATAAAAGTCGCTAATTCCAATGTCAGAGCGATTGGTGGAACCAAACCTAACGTAAGGCCGGTAGTTGGTGCAGTACCTCACGTTAGACCGAACACTGGTGTTAATCCCAATGTTGGGCCGATACCCGAGGTTTAACTAAAAGCTAGGCAATTGCCAGTGTTAATGCACTATGACCCAATATTCACAAGAATTATTATGCTGAAGTTATGCTGCTGGCCAGATATCAGCTAAGGAAATAAAAGATACTTACCGAAAATCACTATTTATTTGCAATTATTTTACATGAACTATATTTTTTAGAAATAAAATTTATTTCTAAAAAATATAGTTATCAGACTCTATTTCTACATTAAATGTAGAAATAGCGTCTGATAAAATTGCCCGAAGAATGCTTAAAGATTCAGCTTTATTCTCTTTCTTAGATATTTTTCACTACTTGTTACCAAATATATAAGTATTTATCGAGTGTAAATATATATCAGTATCTATTTAAATTTTCAAATATTGTATTAAAGAGTGGTAAGTTATTATAAAAAGATGGTTCTGATTGTAAAATTCGCAGTAATACAGAAGATTCTACATAAATTGACTAGACCTGCTGCAAATAAATCACCTACGCATCTCCATGTTCTCTTCCCATCGTCAATTGTTACTTCTATAGCTGTTTTTGTATACTATCCGTTCGACATAAGCTTAGCCAATTTTAACCTCAACCTCTCTGAAATACTTTTCAAATAAACAAAAGTTTGCTACGTTACACCATATCAGCGTCCACTAACATCTCCTTTCATCATTGCATCCTGCCCACGCCAACTGCTTTGGAACTGATTGATTTCTTGTTGCTATTGTGACTTATAAAATATTGGTTTTATATGCTTCTTCTATTTAGAAGTTTTTGTTACTAGTGGTTAAAGACTTTGCGAAGAAGTGTATAGATTTAATAAAAACAGCAGATTAGTGTTAATAATAATAATATCATGAGAGCAGAAGAAAATGTTCGATAAAATTTGATTTGGTGTTTATATATAGGAAATCGAGAAAATCAAAATAGATGTTTTCACGAGTAGCAAGATATGCATTATTTTTAGAGAATCTAATCCATGAAAAAGATTTAACCAATAAAACAATATACAACCTCTGGTCCTAAAGAAGTTTTATTTGGCTCGTAGTGGCGCGGTTATGACTGTCTGTATGAAATACTGACATTCCCATAATAGCAATGTCGTGTGCTAGAGAAGGGATATGTTGTAAGTTAGGATAAATAGGCGAATAGTAGCGGTTTCACGGATAGTAGTTTGTTGCAATTTAATATTCCGTAGCGAGACTTTGGTTCAGCCTTCGGATTATATTTTTTGTGTTTACTTTACGTAACTTAGTTATTTTAAGTGTATATATAGTCTTTAGATCTTAGTCTTTCTAAGAACAAGAAGTAGCTAGAACATTATTAGTTTCTTTATATTTTTTTTGATCAATTATTAGATTCTTTGTATTTTCAATCTCTTTTCGAATATCTCCTTAAACTATCTTGAGAACACGAAAGTAGATGTTAGTTGGAAACAGGAAATGTGTGGTAGAAGGGAATTATCTCAACTATCTGAGCGCTATCTCAAGTAGCCTGCTTATTCGTATGCAGATCCGTACTTAAAGAAAGGAGATGTCGAGAACTTGGTATATGAAAATAGAACTCTAAATCCTTGCTTTATTACATAAAAGTTATCACCCTTTTTATAATATTGCTAGATAAAACTATGACTCATAACAAATAGTCAAAGAATAGCTCAATATTCAATAAAACCAAGAAAATCCTCAATAAAACTAAAATATGCATCTTTGAAAGATATCGAATCCCAAAACGCCGTCACAAGCTTGTCCACGTTACTTTATTCTCGTCGTTACAATAATATGTTATGAACCGTGGTGGACTTAACCAATGAGAATCACCTAGCGAGAAGGAAATCTAATCTTTTATTTCAAATCTAATCTTTTCATCTAATTTTTGGAAATCCAATTCTTTAATTTGAGCGTTACCTTTGTTCTACCCTATTCACTTTATGACAAATATTACGTGATATGTGAAATGTTTCTCTTGTTATACCATTCTATCTATTCTACTATTTCCATCTATCTGTTTTCTTATTCTTATATAAGGCTTAACCTTTTAATTCTAATTAATAACAAGTTCCTATCAAGTTTGAGATTTTCGGTGCTATTTCTCCACATTTCCTAAATTCCACATAAAAAATAATGTTACGGGCGAAAGGAGGTTTGTGTGGAGGGGTGTCCGGATCTTTATAAAAA
>NW_027192200.1:0-11608 GCF_041956535.1 Calcarisporiella thermophila
CTAACCTAACCTAACCTAACCTAACCTAACCTAACCTAACCTAACCTAACCTAACCTAACCTAACCTAACCTAACCTAACCTAACCTAACTAACCTATACCCAAACGTCTACGTGGTTTTTGGTCTTTCCATCCCACTCACTTTACACTTTGCACGACGTCAGATCTTAAGAGAGCTTTTGGAGCTTGCTCCCATCAGCAAAATTCTGTTTTCTAGTGATAGGTGGGTGATTGTATTTATCTCTTTGTGACCGGAATAAATCATAATATGCATTTACTGTTGTACTTGTAGCCATTATTTTCCAGAGAGTTTTTATTTCGGAGCTGTTTGGAGCCGAGGAGCTCTCACAGATGTAAAATACAAATAATTGGCTACGTTAATACTTACTATCTGATAGCTGATATAATTCGAATATATCCCAGGTCTTAGTCGAATCAATTAACTCGGGAGAACTCACAGAATCTGAAGCTTTCGATGTCGCTCAAGATATTCTTTTCAATAATGCCAATCGCCTCTATAATTTAGGCTGGAATGCGAACGTTGTTGCTTTGAATCCACCGCCACAATATTCATCAGAGGATATAAAATTGCAGTTGATTCGTAATGGAGTTAAGCATGTAAGACTTATGTGGGTTGATGCAAGGTAAGCATATTAATTATATATTTAATAACGAGTAGGTAAGCAATGAACATTAATCCGACCATTGTTATTAGTAATATTGCACGTTGCCGTATTATTCCAATCGAAAAGTTCTTCAGCAAAATCCTTCAAAGAGGTGTTGGTATTACTGATGGCCTGATGGGATCAACAGCAGTATTTGATACCGTGTTTGCTGGTTCAGCAGTCGGTGAAATTCAATATGGTAAATATTTTTATAGAAGTGACACTATTAGATATCAAAATTTTTTTGGTTGAATGTCTTTAGTGCCTGACTTGAGATCGCTCCGCCAGCTTCCCTATCACCCTGCCCATGCTGCTGCAATAGGTGATATGATGAATCGGAATGGTACTCCCTACGAACGTTGTCCGCGAGATTTTCTCAAAAGAATGCTCTCTAAACTACACAATGCCCACGGACTAACGCTTAAAGCTGGGTTTGAGACCGAATTTATCCTCTACTCCAATGAGAACAATGAGATTAAGCCATTGGACTCTACAGTATATTCTGAGGTAGCATCTATGAGAGGAAAATCTGGTGCCATTATAGATAGAATTGTTGATGCACTGCAGCAGCAGGGGATAGACGTCGAGCAATTTCACTCTGAATCTGCTAATGGTCTGTTCATTAGGATATTTTAAGCCATTCTAAAATCCTTACCCATGGTTGTCTGTTAGGTCAATTTGAGATAGCTACCAAATATAATGAATGTCTCAAAGCTGTGGACGATCTCGTTTTTACTCGACAAACTATTTACGCTGTTGCGGAAAACAATGGGGTTAAAGCTACACTTCTACCCAGGCTCTCTCTTCTTCAAGGTCCTAATCTGCCACCTATCTTTATATAACTAATTCTTACCAAAGCCCTTGTTCTATGTATAGCTGGTTCTGCAAGTCATGTGCATCTCTCAATTTGGAAATCTGAGATAAATATGTTTCCCTCCAAGACCGATTCTCATGGAATATCTACTCTGGGAAAGAGCTTTATGGCTGGAATTCTTGAGCATCTCCCCTCGTTGATGGCGATTACAATGCCTTCTGTCAACTCATATATGAGGGTAATGCCAAAAAGTCGGTGTGGAGTATATTTGATTTGGGGGATAGAGGTAACAATGTCGATATTAATATGAGTATTTCATTAATACTCCATAGATAAATATATTCTTTAGAATCGCGAGGCCCCACTTCGCGTAGCTTCTCCGGAAGGACAGGTTTCTAACTTAGAAATTAAGCCTATTGATGTAATTGGATAGTTTTTTTACAGCAGCACTATATAATGCTGTCTAAATTATCTATTTTAATTGTGAATTGATCTTAGGGCACAGCAAACCCATATCTCGCCTTAGGTGCAATTGTAGCTGCTGGTTTAGATGGGATTAAAAATAGTCTTCATCTTCCTCAACCGTTCCAAAGTGTGTATGGCTTAATAGAAACAGTGTTGGCATTTTGATGGCTTATAAAAACTTTGCACTCTAGTGGATCCCAATGAGCTTTCTGACGCTGAGATGGTTTCACTCGGAATTCGCCCTCTACCCAAAACACTCCATGATGCTCTTTACGCACTTGAACAGGACAAATGTATTCAAAATGCAATGGGTGAGATTCTTTCAAACGGGTTTATAACGGTGCGAAAAAAAGAGCTGGAATTGATGGAGGCTAAGAAGCCCGAGGAACAACTGAAAATATATTATACAAGGTACTGACATGGAGTGGTGGAGTTAATGTTGAACATCTTTTATTTTTTCCAATTACTATCAATGCCAAAATTGTAGACACTGAATTGATACCTTAGTGTTTCCAAATCAATATTTCAAGTATGTTATAATCAAAACTATAATGCTAACACAATTGTTTTATATCCTTTCAAGCTTTAAATAAAAATGGGAAATTGGGACGCTAAAGACTTTAAAAATCAAAATAGCTTTTGTTACATCGTCCAAGTACGCCTGCTATTTTTGTAAATTGTATCCTTTTTACACATTTATTTACTACATTACGATCTGCTAGGGTTTATAAGTAGGGTTTAAACTACTCTTCTATTCTTCTAGATAATTTACGAGAACTTTGTAAATGAAACCACTCTCCGACTTAGGCCGTGCCACGCTTCTCCAGCATTCCAGAGAAGGCAAGTCAGGTTATTAAATTGCAGAAATTTTAAACACTCATTATACAACAGCGGCTAAGATACTTAGACAAGATGCAGCACGATGCTCTGATCTCAAACGGCCACCAGCTGGTCGACCTCGCATCTTGAGTCAGAGATAGGATAAAAAACTTGTAATGCGCTAACACACCCCTTGATATATTTCGAAGAAATGCTATAGCATAGTTGGCTTCCTTTCGACAAGCTGTGCAGTCTTTTAATCCTATCCTTCTCGCGTGTTGGATATTAGTCATTAGATTGGCTGAATTGGAATCCTATTTGATTTGATACGCGTGTTAACGATTACAAACGAGGTCATTGCGCCCTCTTACACACCCTGCATTTCACATGGTAGCGCAGGATATTGGTGCAAGGGGCCCTGCGTCAGTAATTAATCCATGGAACCGCCTCCGATCTTCTAGCGGCTATCGCCATTACCGGAGCGCAAGAGACGAACCCTTTGCCTATGGGCCCAGTCCAGCCCATGCGCCATCAGCAAGAAATACAACCACAATCCCGCCGACCTTGCCCATCCTCCAGCGCACTCGTAGTTCATAAGGGGCGGATATGGGTTTTCCCTGATCAGTCCACTTTTGGCGCCCAAATGTATAGACATGCTATACGCCATTAATAGGAGGGTTCCACGAATTCCGTGGGGCCGCAGCCGAAACCGCCCCCGCCCTAGGACTACCTCCACCATCGCAAACAATCCGCCCAGCAAGTGCATGGAGATGGTGGTGAACAACTGCGGACGGGTTTTTTCGCCCAACCTGCTTATGGATGGAAAGAAAGGCCAGTAGACAAGAAGGACAAACACGTTCATAGCAATTGCATACGGGTATAACCGGAGAGCGAACGCGTCCAGGGAAGGATTACTCTTTGGATGAATTGCAGTCAAAAAAGTGCTTGCCGAGAGGTACACGAGCAGGGCGACGTAGGACAACCGGGTGAAGTGCACCCACCAAAGGCCGTCCTGCCAATCGACGCGCAGGGAGACCGTCGTCGCTGCGTAGCTGTGCATAAGAAAGTAGCCCCTGATTAGGAGCAGTTTCTTTGTCGAAACGAGGGGGGATGTCGCAATAGTTCGAGTCATGCTGCGCTGGGACCAGTACACAACTTCAGCAGCTCTTTCTGGATTTTCTGTTTTTCCCGTCAGATATACGAGTATGCAAAAGGAGGAGCAATAGGCTTGCCGCTTGTGTTTCTACAGCCGTGGCGTCTTGGAAACTAGCTATACCAAATGGGAAATTCTATAGTCAGACAATGTAACTAGACCAAGCCATCATCTCCCTTTCTTAGGTCAAAGGATAAATTTAATACAAGTAATTATGGGTAACCCTCCGTATATATATTTTAATTGAACTTTCACTGCAATAAGGATATTTTAGTTCTTGTGAATCGAGTTGTGATTACTACACATACTATAATCTACACTTAATGTATCACAAGCATTTTCAAGGATGCAAGAGAAATAAGTGTTATAAGAAAAAAAAATTCCACAATAACCCTAATATCTTTGTGGGGCAGAGTGGAATAAATATCATAATATTATTAACTGCATGTTTATAATTTTTTGGGATTTCAAGAATTAGAACTTACAACTGTCGTTGAACTGTTAAAATTATAATTTAAACAGGAACTTCTCGAATTAAACGTGAACTCCATGGACACCAATGATTCCCAGGTAAGAAAGCACCGCCTACTTCATCAAGATGGTCTTCTACATAGCGAATATGAGCATCGCATACCTCAATTGCTGACTTGAAAAAACTAATTGAATTAGGCTCAAGGTGGAATGACCAATCGCGATTGTATGATGCGGTAGATTTCACTATTTTTCCCATCACATGAGTATTGTCTTTTTCGTGGCCGCTCAAAATCGCTCTTGCTTGCTGAATTTTGGCGGGATCCACCAATTGGAAAATAAATTTTTCGGAACCTGGAGGATAATCAAATGCGAAATTCGCAGATTCTGCAAAGACAAATGCGAACAATGCTAAAAGTAAAAGAGTAAATCTATACATTTTATAAAGTATATATTTTTTCAGTCAATTCAATGCATTAACGAAAATTAATATTATTGAAAAAAGAGAAATATTAAATTTCTTGGAAAAAGAATTCTTTATAATGTGAAAATATCATTTTCAATAGAGTAAGAATTGCTCAAACAGGCACTTGAATTTTAAAAATGGTTTGAAATACCCTTGTAATTATCGAATACTGGATATTTGTTTTGTTTTATATTGATATGTAATTTGAACCAAAAATTATCTGATATTGTGATACCTAATCATCGTGCATTTATTTATTGCTCTGTTTGGTAAATAATATTAGCCTTTACTAGTTCGGCCAATGCCCTTTAGGCATCATGCCAAAGTTGCATTTGCTGGATGGTATCGGCTCTTTCGGAGCCCAAATCGTGCTTTATTCGTAATAAAGTATGGGAAAATTCGAAAAATAACTAGACAAAATGCCATTGGAATTGAATGTCTTCAAACTGATTTTGATGTAAACTAAAACAATGTATGGAAAAAGTAAACATATAAATTGGGTTGCTACTCTTTATCCTTCTCCTCAGCTTTAAGAAGCTTTCCGAAATCCGGCCTCCCTAATGAAGGGGTGTGGCGGGTGGGCATCCAGCTTCATTTCCCTTGGGCCCTCGCCCCGAGGGAATTAGCCTTCACTAGTTCGGCCAATGCCCTTTAGGCATCGTGCCCAAGTTGCATTCGCTGGATGGTGTTTCGTCGCAAAGGTATACCCTCCGGAACGTTAACCATTTCGACTCGGTGATAAAATTGTTCGAAGATTGTTGCCGAAGTCCAGTTAGCTGCTTTAAGAATTCTATCTAAGGGTACCCTTTGCTGCAATGCATGAGAGGATGAGGTGCTTCTAGTCGAATGGGCTGTTGCTAAGATGTTAGCTTCCGCTAAGATGTCTGTTATCCACCTCGCTATTGTGTCTCCCGATGCTGGCGTTGGTGGTCTCCTCGTCGTAATGAAAAAGGTAGGGAACTCGTCGTAACCTGGAGCAGCATTCCTAGCGCGTTCAATGTATAGATGAGTTGCTCTAATTGGGCATAGCTCTGGATCTTCCGTCATCGCCCATAGTCGGATTTTTTTTATCCATTCCTTCCTTGGGTTTGATGGCCGTCAGCTGCATACCCGTCAGTCCGTTGTCGTCATCCCGGGTGAATTGGACTTTACTCGGTGGTATTCTTGCTAAATCAGATCTCGGCCTCCAGATGGTTGTTAAAGCAAGCAGCAGGGCCACTTTTTGCCCTAGTCGTGGTAGCGGTGTATCAATGGTCGATGGGATAAGTGTCAGTTTCTCAATCGCTTTTTGAACATTCCAAAATGGGGTCTTCTCCTTAAAGTGTCGAGTGTTATCTCTAGCTCCTCTGATGACTCTTTGGATCACCTGTTGGTCCGCCAGGGGGGTTCTATTTGGATGCAATATTTGCCAAGTGCGGGATATTCCCGTCTTATAAACCTGTAGTGATGTAAAATGATGCGTTTCACTCATTGCTGCTAGGTATTCTGTGGCCGTGGCCAAATCATAGCTGCATGGATCTCTACCGTTCTTTGCGCACCAAGTAATGTATTTCTTCCACGCCGATGCATAATGCTTCCCAGTAGTTGTCCTTTCTGTCTTTGTGATGAGTTCGATAGCTTTCTCTGGAAACCCCTGTGTCTGGAGGGCACTCCTGATAATTTCCAGGCGATTACCTGTGCTGGGTGCCTCGGGAGTGTTGTTGGTGACGACAGTTGTTGCATGTTGAGAATTATTGGAGAATCGACGGTCATTTCCAGGGCCTGCGCTATCCAAGGCTGGGTCGTCTAGTTCGGCGTAATTACTTCTATCTCCTCTATTCGTCTCATCGAGATTGCTCGGAGTAGTCTTGGGAGCATTATCCAGGGTGGGTTCGCGTAGGCTCCTCTCGACGGCCAACTGCGTTTGTTGCCTAAGCTGGGCTTGCTCTGAGGTCGTGTTCTGTGTGCTTGGTTGAACAATGCTGCTGCTCTTAGTCATGAATTCTATCAACGCAGGATAGGTGCAGATCCACACCCTTTTCTTACAATGAAAGCACTTTAATGATTTATTAACTTCTTATGAAGCTACAATAATTTGCAAGAACTACAAGCTCGTAGTATTTAAAGTCAATTTTGTCCACACTTTTATATCTTTCAAAGTTTTGATTTATTCTCCATATAATCGGCAAGTCGAGGAAAAAGAACCTTAGCATTACTAATGTTGACACTTTCAAGGGTATGGGAGTTCACCCATTCTCCGGAGGTGTCTAAATTATTGTTAAAATATGCGCCCGGAGCTGTTGGCACAAATGGCCAATCACTTCCATAAAGCACGTGTCCGGGTTTGGCAAATGCTAATAGAGAAGGCAGAGCGGTAGGACTTGCTGAAATAGCTGTATCGAAGTAGAAGCGTTTCATATCCGAAAGAATATCATCCACCGTACGAGATGGATCCAACAGCAATGTGGACATGGCAAGCCGATGAGCAGCGTAGGGCAGGAAACCACCAGCATGCGATAAAATCACTTTCATTCGAGTGTACTTTCGCATTACTCCATTCAGCACCATATGAAAAGCAGTACGCGTAGTATCGAATGGAAAATCCACAATTGGAGCGGGTATGCCTTGGATCTTGGGCAGTTTCGATTCGGTTGGGTGTATAAAGACAACAGCACTCCTTGAATCGAGCACTTTCCACAATGGTTCAAAGTTCGGATCACCCAGATAACGACCTTGTGCATTTGACATGAGCACCACACCATCTCCACTTAGCACATCAAGAGCATATATCGCCTCTGCAACTGATCCTTCCACATCTGGTAATGGGATGCTTGCAAAATGACCGAAACGCGAAGGGTGTTCTTTAACCAATTGAGCACCGTATTCATTGACCTGGCGCACTAGTTTACGCGCTTCGGCATCATCCCCAAGGTGTACGCCAGGTGCACTAACTGAAACTATTCCTGTAGCAATATTCTGCTCGTTCATCATTTCTATCGCACTCTCTTTATCCCAAGGTGGGATAGGCCAACCCCCAGAGTCCAAGTTACGATCATTCATTATATCACAATAAAATGGCGGAATCACATGTTGATGCACATCGATACGTGATGCCATTTTGATGATGATTGATTTCCTATTTGCGATCGAAAAAAATCATATAAATCTAATTACGTTTCTTCTACAATAATACTAGGGAACGATTATTTGATTACTATATTCAATTTATTGCTGAACAGTAATAATTTCAATTTCGGGTAGCGGATCGTCGTTCGTAATACTCAGACCGAGAATATAAAGGTTGAATGCGCATTTTATAAATTGTAGGGACTTTTTATAGAATCACAGTAAGTGCTTGACCAATTTCTGTTTCGGGCTAACGGCTAAATACGCGTAAGATATCAAACACAAACTTGAGGCGTTAAATAGGGCTTCCACCCTTGGAAATATAATGCTTAAAAGTTTATGCTTTAAACACCCGAGAATCGTTGCCCGGCTCTATATCATTTTCGCTTTACAGGCCAAAAAATCCATAACAACAAATTGATACCATTTTTTAAAACCTTAATATTCCAATAACTACTTTTAGGAGAATGGTGAAAATGTGTCGAGACAAAACTGCAACCTCTACACGATTTCCAGAGATATATGCTACCCCTTCTTAAAGTAAAAAATTACGCTCACCGATGTACTTATAATTCAAAAAACAGCATAAGATAGCAATGCGCTTTTTTCAAATTCGACTATATTTTATAAACTGTATTTTTATAAATTTATTAACTTGAACTGTGTGCCCTCCCCTGGCAGCATGTACCTCAAAGGCATACTTGCATAGAGCCTGTGGATATATTCCGGCTCTACCCTCCCCCTACTCCCCATCCGCTCGCTCCCATAACTCGTCCTTATTCTTTGATATTTTTGATCAAGAGCCGAGCATTCGCTTCAACTCGCTCCAGATACGCTCTATGATCTTCAAATCTGGAGACTGCGGGAGCCACTCTAGCAAGCTTATCTTATAGTAGTAGTTAACCTCTCAAGCTATACCTCTCTTAGCCATGACACTAATTTTCCCCAGCCGATTCGATGAAATAACATGATTTATTTCTATCTTTTAATTATTTTATCACTTTAGCATAGATAATATCTCTTGTTCATCACATCGTCTGATTATTTTCTTTGGCTATTTAACTCCTTGTATTGTCGATGGTTCCTCACCAATTTGTTATATTTCTTAAGTCTACATAAAATGACCGCTACAAATTAGCTTGAGGCTGACTCAACCTTAGTATCCCCAATCTAGCGTTGGGCAGAATTGCGTATTTGAACCAACTCAATGCAGCCCAAGAGTACAGCAGATCTTCTAGACATCGTTCCATTTTTCATGCAAATCATCACGAAGCTTCCCTCTGAGTTCGTTAGCAGATTAAGTCTGCAGTGGCCGTGACAGTTTCCCTTCACCCCAATCGAGGTGGGCAAGCTCCGATTCACAAATTTGTTTTTTTTTTCTTGGTGACGATTGGCTAATCAGTTTTTTTGCTAAAAACTCCAATTAATTTACCTCTAATTTAATTTAGATATGAGCAGTTAAGATTATGCATTACGCTCTAAGGCACAAAACATATTGGTTGAGACAGATTCAGCGAACGCGCGAGAAATAGGCAGCATATCAAGTGGTTCTATCATGTAAATCGATACAAGCTCTGAAAAAAGAATAACTGAACGAAACGATTCCGAGAAAGCTGTGTGCAATGACGAAGAAAGCGTAGAGAGGATCGCAAGTGGCCGCAGGTAAGTTTCGAGGTCCTGGAAGAGACGGAATACTAGACGAAATAGAGGATAAATATCATCCGGTAATCTGTAGCACCAAGCATGGGAATGTGCACTATGAAAACCGTTATTGCGATGCAATGTCGCCAGCGAAACTCTTTCTCTCCTCTCTCTCTGCTCTAAGGCATAATACTCGTGTCGAAAACCCAATCGAAATGCCCAAACGTGAAGAGGTTGGTTGAGCTGGTTTGCGCTTCAGTGATGCGTCAACCTTAATCAAGACAGGTAGAACCGTGCATGCCAAAAGAGTGATTGCCAAACTATTGCATAGCAGTGCTGATATTTGCTTTTGCACCATTTGGTGTAATAAAACGTCAAGAAAACTACAAATAAATTTCATCAGATCGATCGACTCTTGCAAATTTTTTTTTAAGTTTGGCTGTAACAACCCCTTCGACACAAAACTAACTGCAACCATAGTAGGAATCGCAATTAATAAATGCAGCTTCTCAAATTAACCGTCGGAGTCGTAGCTATTTGCGCGGCCAAGCAACTCGTCTTAGCTAGCATTATTCCCCATGGTGAAGTTGAAAAGATACAAGAGCCTGTCTTTGAAAAACGCATCCTCGATGCATCAATGGAAATCGTCTCATGGAAGCAAGAACTTGGGGATACAAGCCTGTCCAACTCAGTTGCATTTATCGCCAAATGTGGACAAAAACTAGCCAACATGGGCGGCGGAATCGACGTTGCCGGTGCTGATATCCTCAGTTCAAACTCCGCAGACTGCCGTCTGTTAGAGAACGACCAGACATGATCCAAGTCTGAATAGTTGTTGTGTTACGACGGTTATTTCATACTTATACAAATATGTATAAGCAAGTATCTTATCATCATTATTAGTCATCATCTCCTATTCTATCATATATATAGGATGTGCTTTTTCTCTTTTGAATTCTTTTCCGGTATGTGTTATTTGTGTTATCCCTTCTATCCGTCTTCTTTCCTTTTATTAATATACTCTTAATAAGATCCAACACCGTTAATCAATCAATCAAGTCTTAAATGGTTAATGGAGAGATGATTAGTCGCATACTCGATAACTTGGTCCACTCCAACAGATGCTCCCAGCAATAAGTCAGTGCTCTCCAATTTGAAGACGGTACTATATAACTTGAATGACGGAGCACTTAGTGATAGCATTATTTTTATGAATAAACATTTTCTACACTCACTTATATTAAATATAGCGTTTGTGTATCAGAACATTTTATGTAAAATTAGGAATCTGTGGTGAGAAGAGCAAGCAGTTCAAGTCCGAGAGCTTAACAATATTATTTTATTCCCGTCTTCTCTGTATATTTTTGAACTGATTCCTTATATAATATATAAGGAATGCTTCTTTAATTCTCTGAGCTTTTGAAACACGCATCTCATCAGTTCATCTACATTAACTTCCGAGAGATTGGCACCGCCTAGAGCATATTTAAGTGCGTCAATATTTAAAAACTTCAGTAATATTATTACCGAAAAAAAACCGTGTTTATTGTTATATAGCCTAACCTACGCGCTTATCATACAATTTTTTTAAACATGCATACTATAAAACACCGTAATTTTTGTATTTTATTATTGATTTTACAACCCTAGTTGAAATCATGAATTATAAGCATCAAAAATTTGTTTGGCTTAAACTCCAAATTAAGATTGTAAGATTGGCAGCGGAGCATAAATAGGCAAATCAATTTAATTCTTTTGATTACTGTATATCCCTGCCATTTTATATTCAAACTCAAGATTTGCATTGCCGGGTTTTTTCAATGCCAAGTAATGAGTTGAATGAGTCGCCGCCCTAATTAGCAAAATCAATATGTTGATTTACAAAAGCCTCAGATCGACCAACGACCTCGGCCGAATACTATGATTTTAACCGCTTATCACGTACCCCACAAAAAACTCTCCTGGTGAAAACTACTAGAAAACGTATAGGAGCATGTAGAAAAAGGTGGA
>NW_027192200.1:12055-28580 GCF_041956535.1 Calcarisporiella thermophila
TCCCTAAATTTTTACAAACTTTTCACCTATTTTTCAAGATATTAATAATGGGAGAAGAGTCTACAAATTATAGTGAAATTGTTGAAAAATTATAGGGAATCGCGAACCTCCTCCACCTTTTCTACATGCTCCTATTCGTTTTCTAGCAGTTTTCACCAGACGGGTTTTTTGTAGGGGTATGTAATGGGTTTACTACATCTCTGATGATAAAATTTAAATTTGACGACATGGGTGTCCTGGAGGTAGGTGAGAATCTGGCCATTTAACTGGAGGGTTAACCTGGAGCAATACTCGGTATATATTATTGTATTTCTCATAGAAGGATATTGCTGAGCTGGAGGGATTTATAATTTAATGTTTTCGAGTCATTACCATGACAAAGCAACAGACTGAGATTGAGTCTTGCCAAGCCCAGTGGACAAGCATGTACAAAAGTGTTGATCCCCTTCTGTATAAATACAGTGGAAAATACTGAGCAAGAGGATTAATAGCCCTAAAATCGACCTACAGTAATTTAAAATAAGCCTAATCTCTACTCTATTATAAGAAAAATTAGAAGAACGAGAAAATTTTGGAGCACCTGCATTTATTATTTTTATTGAGAAATCTTTGATTGAACATACTGTAAAATATAAAATAAAATTACTATATAGGGAAGCAAAACATTAGACTAAATTTCATATACACTGATCTGAAGGACGATACTGATTTAACTTAGTTAAAATTAACCTGATCAATCCTTGTTATAAACTGTTGTATTTGGAAATCTATGCCCACCTACAATATATTTTTCCCCATGAATCTTTTTCAGCCAATTTTGATGTGGCTTCCTAGGATACCAATTGATTTTAAAGACCCTCCTTATCACTTCACTACTCTATATTTATACCGATTTTATCTTCTTTTTTCTACAACTTTTATTTATCTTGCTAAGTGAACATTGGCTCGTGTATACTTGACTGAATGAGAATGCTCAGCCAAACTAGCATGGACTGTTCCTCTTTTCTCATTGCACTAACATTAATTTGCTTAATCATCGCAGTACCACTCGTGGTCTTGACAACGCCCGAAGCCAGAATTTTTGCCTCCATAACAAGACACTTCGGTGCGACCCTCGGCACGACACGAGTATCCGTGAGCATTGAGTGCGCCTAAGAAGTCATTCCGCTGCTTGTGTGCACTGAGGCCACAGACTCCTCGGCAAGTATAAAAACACTCGCTTTCTTTGCCGTCCCATTCCTTGAAACGACAGGCCCATTTCTTCGCATCTACTGCAGTGTTTACGCAGCACATCAACAAGGAAGCCAGGATGATGGTGGTGATTCTCATGTTATACACTTAAGGATTCTTCCGCTTTAAAGACAAGTTGAAAAAATAGAGTGACAACAAGTAATTAAAAGTTGGGAGGAGATTTTTAGGGACAACTCTCCAAACAACTAGGATATTTATATTAAAAAGTGTGAGAGTTTTCTTTTTGTCAATTACATAATTTAATCAAATAGTGGCGCTTCATGTATGCATCGTGGCCTTGTGAAGAGCTACTGTAACATCAGCAAAGATTTGTGCACACCAATAAGCCTCTTAGACCGTTTCTGTCACAGTTACCAAGTCTTCTTCGTACCGCTTTCTTTTTTGAAAGAAAACGTTAACACCTTTTGTTAAATTTGTGTTACACTAGAAATTTTGCTATCGAAAGTGTAGAGGATCAGCGATATATTTGAAAAATTATGAGAGTTAAGTGGTGTTTAATTAGCAATTTATAACTAACTAACAATTGAGAATCTTAAACTAAAGCTCTCCCTTCTCCTAGTTCTTTGTTCTTTTCAAAGAGTTACTCGTAATAAGTTAAGAATAAGAGTTACACTAATAATCTTGGCATGTAAAATGGGTTCATGAAATTCTTATGTAACTGGGGTATTTCCCCTTTTGTCTTTTTTATTGACCACGTTCCTTCGCTTCTTTTGTATTGTTTCTCTACCTTAATTCAGTATTGGTAGGACCTGTAACACACAGGGGACATGTGGGCCTCAGCCGTGACTGTCATTTGTACATTTTCTAATGCAATGCCATTATTTTTGTAACACTAGGCTGGCCACCCATTTCACTTAGGTAGCACAGATATTTATACTCATCCTTATAAACTTGGCATATCATTAGTGTCAGAGAAGACATACAAACTTTAATTAACAATCTTGCAAATCATTATGATAAACCCCCATAAGATGCTCAATTTTATAGCAATTTGAACCCAGCTTCAAAAATTATTGACTGATATTTTTATGCGATAGGTTTGCTCGAACAAATTTTCACGAATAAAAAATGAATATATTTTTGATGCCTGTTATGACAAGCTTACTTTAGTAACTAGTGACACCTGGTTAGCACGTTTGGCCACTGAGATATTTATGCCAAGGCTAAAATAAAAGGCCTCATGGTTGATAAACTGAAAAAAATATAGCGAACGGGAATATAATTCTTTTGCAGAGAGAGATTTCGAACAGGTAATTGGAGGTGAAGCTATTCGAATATATTTTGGATATTTCATAAATATTCCTGGAATAAACTCTAAGGTTAGATTAGCCTAACCTAAACAAAGCTTGCAGCAAACTCTCACAAGCAGCAGCACCAGAATATTGCTGGGTTCAATATCAGTAGCAGGATTAAGTGGGAATGCGCGCTTATCTACCACGACTGGATATTTCATTACTTCAGACAAGTGAAACGACGCTAGCTGACATTGCGATGCTTAACTGCACCAATAAACACAAGGTTGGCGATTATTTTGATAAACTTAATTTTATTTGCCTTCAATTCTCGCATGTCAATACAATCATCACTACGATTATTTTTCAAATCATTGTTAGTGACTCCATGCAGTTCAGAATAACTCAGCATTCATAATCTGATAGTGATGATCTTCAACTCAATAAAAAGCTTTTTGATTTATCGTTTGATGTGGATAAAGCAGTAGATAATATCAGCGTATGCGTCAAGTAAGTCAATGACAATTTCTTCTTTGAAATCATTCAAGACCCAAATATCAAAGAATTAGAATGGGAATATGTAAGTTTGTGCGAATCGAGAGAAGATTACGAAAGAATCACTACTATGCTTACCGGTCTAGACAAAGTCGTACCAAGAAACGATTTCTGGACACAGTATTATCTTGAAAACTGTAATTCGTTCAAAACCTAGTTTGGATTGCATTTTGTAATGTACAACGGCTTCTTCAGTAACCATGTGCTAACAATAAACCGATGAAATACAGTGATAACGCTTAACAGTCGAATATGCTTATTTTTGATTTTTTACATTTTCTACGATTTTGTGGGACTAATCATGTAATGGTACTCTTTGTTAAACGAGATTATTCAAATAAGAACAAGAGATACTGTTTGTACAAAACTGTTGAGATAAATGGGCGTATTTGCATCGTGAATGAATAAATTATTAGCTGCTCTACATGAATGTGTGGGAATATCATTTTAGAAATACATGGTATCAACGGTATTTTTAGAATTACCCAATCGTAAGTTTATACACCGAGCGTATGAAGTTAGTAAAAACGAAGACACATTAACATTACAAAACTCCGATATTCATTATCTAATCTGCATCTGCCTTACGATCAAGATAGTAGTAAATTGATTCAAGGTACAGATTTCGAGATCAAGTTTCAATGAGGTTAAGTAAACTTCATGAAGTATTCCAAGATAAAAGAAAAAAGGAAAAAGGAAAAAAGATATCCAACTAAGAGAGATAAGTTAATGTGGCGGTTACAATGATTGATTTCGAAATCAAACACAAAATGCATTAAACATCAGCAAAGAAACTATAAAAAAAATCACTAAGAAATTTTCCCAATACATATTCACTTTTTTACAGATAAAATATAACAAAAGGCCAAAATTTATAATAAAATAGGCACACATCAATTGCCATCTATAGGTTCAAGTTCTGTGGATTGTAGATGTAACAAGTACAATAACTAATATATGTTTAATTTATCGACAATCGATCTCGGATATTTTAACTTTACGTATAAAACCACTTGTAGAACTTAATTACGTCTTCACCGAATCTTTAACCGAATTTTTTACGAATTGACTTTACGTCTTTTTACGAACTTATTTAAGTGTAATAAACATTAGTATATGTCGAACCCTACTTGTGCTTATTACAGTAGAGGCGAGTCTAAAACTTCAATCTGGTTACTTTGGTACTACCGTTCAATGAGTTTTTCTTCATGCTTGAGTCGTTATCATGTTGAAATGCTATCCCTTGCTTGCTAAGATTATAGTACTGGAGCGTTGCCATCAATTCATCGTCGAGAATTCGTGAATAAAGTTCATTGCTGCGACCTTCTAAGATTCGGCATAAGAATCCTATGCCACGAGGAGTTTACTCCTTCATATCATAATAACACTACTTTCCGTGTTTTGCCGGCGGCCATATCTGGCACGCTTGTAATGAATCGTTACGCCTCTTTCAGCAACACCCTCGCCTAATATTACTAAAGATACGGATATGGCGCTTATCTGAAAAGCCAAAACGACTTCAATCTTTGATAGTGAAATAAACGCGAGTATTGGCTCGTAAGGTAATAATTATTAATTACAAGATCAAAGCTTGCGATAATTTGTAAGTAAAATTATAATGTTTTACAACCAGTTTTTATACATAAAATTATTAATTAAAAAAACCCCGAGTGATAACTAGGGCTATCGTGAGCACATCGGAAGTTTTATGGTTCAGTTACAGTTCTATTACACCTGGTCTAATTTCTATAATATTTGAACTTTAATATTCTAGCAATTGTGATAAAGTATCTGGCGAATGATATTCACATATATATCTTTCTCAGTTAACTCTTTCCAAAGCTCTTGCGATTCGTCGGCGTAAACACCTTTGCAATATACAATTATTATTGTATGGTAACTTGTAAGGGTGACCTAATTTTCATTGATGCTTTTAGATTATACAAGAGTATGAAGACACCGCTATTTAATAGAACAAAAATGACCTACCAAATTTTCGCGCTCTACCCTTGGAACACTACAACTACAAGGCTCCCAAACGAATATGGTATGAAGACCGGTATTGTTCGTTTGTACAAAATATACAATATTAAATGGTAATGTTAGCCTATTAGGAAGCATGATTTATATTTTATTAATTGAAGGCATCATGAGACTATTGGGAGGTATTTTAACCGATTCTCGGTTACTTAATGTAATAGGGATAATAAAGCAAATTATCAATTCATAAGCAAAATCCTACTAGAAAAGAATGATACCATTAGGAATACAAGACGATCGTTATAAGAGAAATAAGTATTTAACTCATCCTTTAACAAGCGGTTCTTCTTTTTGACAATTTTAGCTCTACCTTCATTTCCCAAGACGGTAATGAATTCCTTCTTCCAGTTGCATACAGAACACATTGATTTCGAAAATGAATAATAATAACATATTTTAAATTTAGAAGAAAAGAAATTCTGTCATCAACTATTCTATTGAAATGTTCATATTTGTCATTATTATAGCAGTACCCTTGAAGTATAAATTTCCGAAACCTTTTCCCATATCATTCGAGTGGTGGTTTATACTAGGCTTAGCAACATATTACTTGTAAAAGGCAACTTCATCAAGATTGAAAAGCGGCTAAGCTTTAGAGCAGCTGATTTTCTGGCCAATTTTAGCTCATAAGCTTTCTAACCAGAATTATATATGGACCCCATGTAAATTCGATGAAGATATTCTTATAAATCCGCTTGGCTCTCAATATGTTCAAAGCATTAGTATAGTGAGAAAAATGCTAGATTATGTATCACAATGATCAAAAATTGTTGAGCGAAACATCGCTCAACAATTAATTCGAACTTGGATTTTCACAAAAATATTCAAATAGTTGAATATTACCATTTTATTTACTATAATGGAAAATGACGCTTTCTATTGTGGAAGTTCTGTAGTGTGCTTTGTAAGGTTCACTTTCAAGCCAAAATTAGAACTAAAATTTTTGGATGGTTATAAAAATATACATAGATTAAAACTCCAATATAATAAAAATTCAGATTCCAGAATAAATCCTACCCCACTAAACTTTTCCGTGTATCCGTTCATGCTATAAAATCCCCTTGCTTACAAAAATTTTTACCTCCCCCGCCATTCCATTTTACACAGTAAACATTTTCAGTCGATTAGGTCAACGACAAGGTGCAATGAAATATTTGGTGCTTGCATTTTTGACGATATTATGCCTGATTAGTTGCACGATTGCTCAGTCCCCGTGCGCTGGTTGCAATTCTCAATGCCAAAGCTACAGCCCAACTTGCGCCGTTTGCATAGTCATCAAATGCGGGTTAGGTGTTGATGAGTGTGCGACGCATCAGTGCGCCGCAGGAACGGTTACGTGCGCGGTTAACTGTAGCAAATTCAGAAACCAATGCTGCAAGGGTGCCACGGGAGCGATGAAGTGCACTTGTGAAAGATCCGTATCTAAAATTGCTGGATGGGACTGCTTTAGATCACTCTCTGGATACATAAAAAATAACCCAAAATGCATTGAAGGAAGCTACAATGGACCTTATTAATAGAGGGAGGCTTAGTTCAAGCACTACTTCAAATTTCTTTCTCGAGTGAACAAGCTGATGGGTGATGGTTTAGCCACCATTAGCTGTAATTTAGTAATATCTTTATTTTATAAATAAATATCAGAGCTGTAGATATAAACGTCAATTATATACATTGAATTAGCTAACCACTTATACTCTTCTCTTTTGCTCTATTATAATTTACTCCTTTTATGAAAGAATATAAAGTAGCACGATACACAACCACAAAATTGTCTAGAATTCTGTTAAATTAATTCCTATTTTACCTGGCTAAGCCTATTCTCTTTGTCCATTCTAAGCTAAATTTATATGGGAATGCATGGCTCACGTTTTTACACTAATTAAGCCATTAGATGTAAACAATAATTTTGTGGTAGCTGGAAACTCAAAAAAAGTAAAAGGCAGGTCTTTTCATATAACTATTAGTATAAGTTATTTTTCTCTGCAATTCCTTTAGTCTCTTCAGAGAAACAGTGGGTAAAACTTAGGTTGAAAAGAGGGGGATAAATATAATGAAAATTAGACAAAAAATAATGCGCTCAATGGATTGACAATAAATGCATTTTGCTTAGGCCATTGTGATCCCGATGTAAAATTTTGAAGGAAACACGATTGCGCTTATTTTGAATGACTAGAGGAATTCGTGAGAACGTCCGTATTTATTTCGGGATTGCAGTAATCTTGAAGTTCTATGGCAGATAGACATTTTTTTTAGATAATACTAGCCAATATATATCTATCGAAGAATTTAGGAAGAAATGAAAATCTCGGTTTTTTTTATGAAAAGCCTATTATATTGGATCTATATTAAGTTATCACATATAATTTTAAAGTGTGGCATAGGTAAATCGCAAAGAGCGAGATAAGCATGAGCCATTAAAATAAGCTGGGGATGAATTACTATAGTTGGTGATTATCATAATAATAACTACCGAATATGATAAGTTGAATACCCACGACCAAGAAAGCTTCTTCTTTAAGTGATTGTGAAAAAGGGGAACTCCTACAACTGATTCAAAGTTAAGTTTCCGTCTAACCATTTGGGCCACACAATGGTTTTATTTGGCCGGCAAAACATTAATGCTAAAACTATCGGTCCTCAATTTTATCTCCTTTACTACTTCAAAGTCACGCGTAGTTACACCGATTCCTTGGCAAATTCAATACATGAAACATTCGCCAAGATGTAGAGGCATTAATCAATATTACTGCATGCACTATACTGCCAACCCACCGAAGTCCATTACTTCACGATAGTCTAGCTCTAGTGCGGAGCGAATATACTATGCTCGCCTTTTAGAGCAACTTCTTGAAATGGGGCTGTAAGGTACAGATGAAGGGCCAGAAGTCGAAGAAGGAGGATTGGGCTCACATGATGCTTTTTTACCCCATGCTAATTGAAGGCTTTAGATCAACACTTCATTAGGCGGAGTCTTTCTGTAGGTCGCTTACTATCGCGCTAAAATTGGGATGACGGGCGTATGCGAGACACGATGAATTGTCATTTGTTCATTAAGCTTCATGTTGATTTAGGAGAAATCGCAACTCCCTTCTTACTAGATTTAATATAACAATGCCTTGATACAAGCACTCAAGCCTGAGGATACTTCGACTAAATAACCCCCCCCCGGTCTCTACATGAAATATACTAAGGGGTTGTACAGTGCAGCCAAGATACTTATACCCTTTGTATTGTGAAACTTTGAACCTATGGGAAGTACAGAATCTAAGCAGAGTTTTACCCTGGTATTTCCTTGAAACTAAAGACAAAAAAAGGCTAAGAACTAGGTTCCAACCTGGAGGAAGGCTATTTTTACGTTGGAATCTTATCTCCGTTTCTGTCGCGCACAAAACTTATTTTCATTTAAATACTAGTGAGATGCACCCAACTCTCCCTTGACTCATCTGTCATTTTGTCCCCGTTTCCTATTTATCCGCCTCCTGTCCCAAGTCTCCCGCCAGATCGTTGCCTCGATTCTAAATTCCCACAGATGACCACAATACATAAAAGTGAGGAGGCAGAAAAAGACGTCGAAAAAGTAGCAGAGTCGTCTTTGTCATCTGATACTCAAGATTCAGTCGTATGCACGCGACTTGTCAGGAAACTCGACCTACGGATATTTCCTTCGTTATGCTTTATGTATCTTCTGAGTTACCTAGATCGTGGCAACATTGGGAATGCTAAAATTGTAGGATTAGATGAGGACCTTGGAATGAGCTCAATTCAATACCAGACATGCTTGAGCATCTTCTACGTGGGCTATGTTCTAGGTTGGTGTGTTAACTGACTGACTTCAAACCAATATCTATATCCTATCTTCTTTAATTTGGTTGTTTGTTTTTTACTAATTTAACAACTCGCTTATACAGGAGAGATACCTAGCAATATTGTGATGAGACGATGGAAACCTAGCGTTTGGCTGGCTATTATCATGATTGCGTGGGGTACTATTGGGGCTTGTATGGCCGCCGTCCAGAATTTCGCTGGCCTCGCCACGACAAGAATCTTGTTAGGATTTGCTGAGGCCGGATTCTTCCCCGGTGTTATCTACTACCTATCTCTTTTCTACCCTCGAAAGGAAATGGCACGACGAGTCGGCCTCTTCTGGTCGTTTGGCTCAATGGCAGGCGCATTTGGAGGTTTGCTGGCGGGTGCGATTACTCAAATACAACATACACTCCGCCCGTGGCAGTGGTTATTTGTATTAGAGGGCGTCCCTACAATTCTGGCGGCCTTTTGGTGTTTATTTTACCTGCCCGATTCGCCCGAGTCTGCTAAGTTCCTGAGTGTAGAGGAAAGAGAATATGCGGTGCGACGAATGCGCGAGGATGCCGGTGTTGCTCATGATCATTCTTGGACTTGGGCGCATTTTTGGTCCGTATTTACGGACTGGAAGGTATACGCCTATATGGTAATTACAGTACCAATGGTTTTTAAATAATCTTTAAAAAAAAACGCGCTCTGATGAGAATATCTATGCTTCAATGGCTGGCATTTGTTTCACCATATAGCTTATGTACATAACAGGCACATCGGCACTTCAGGGTGTCACTCTCTTTCTGCCATCCATCATCCGAGATCTAGGACAATTTACTAGCACGAAGGCGCAACTACTGACTGTGCCACCCTATATAGCCGGCTTTATTTTTACCCTTATAATTAGCTGGTCGTCAGACCGGCTGCTCGAACGAGGATATCATATGCTCCTTACCAATGCTTTTATACTTACCGGATTCTTTATCTTGATGTTTTCTGATCATGGGCTGGTCGGGTTGCGTCTGTTTGGTGCCATCTTAGTCACTGCAGGGACCTATGCCAATGTTCCCCCGAAAGTGTCCTGGTTCAATAATAACTTTGCTGGATTGTCTCGTCGAGCCGTCGCGGCCGCTGCCATCGTGTCTGTGGGGACTATCGGAGGGGCCATTGGTGGTCAAATATACTATGACCCTCCAAATTACTTCAACGGCAACCTGATATCCGTAGTCCTTGTCAGCATACAGACCGTGGTTGTTATCTTGGTGAAGTTTGCTTTAGCCAGAGAAAATCGTCGTAAACGTTCCATGTCGGAGGAGGAGAAGCAGAAGGCTTTGGCACGGTTTGGCGACTCGGATTTGGCGGGGGATAGGCACCCGGATTACATGTATACTCTATAGCATCCCTTCACTTGTTTTCATCCCATGACTATTCCTCCAGATCGAATTGTAAAGCTTTTGATCCATTATTATTGTACCTCTAATGTAAGGAAATTCTATATAAAAGTATCTCAACTTAAAAAATGAGCCAGTAGTCTATTGGGAATGAGTTAAGGAGGACAGTTTGGCTTAATGACAGATTCGACCATAAAAGGCTTTCCCCATTTCTGGCCAAGAAATTTAGTTTGAAATTGCTTTTTGCTTCTTCCAGGGTCCGATATCCAAGTGGCCAAGTTCCGTGGCCAAATGCCAAATTGAAATCGTTGCATACAATTATATGTCCAGTTTATTTGAGTGTTTCTTCTTAAAATATTGACAATGCTGACAAAATGAATCTGTGATTGCTATTAATTTTTAATCTCGGTGCTACGCATCCGATTTGCTATCGCGAAGGCGAACTTTCATCATAAGACCATTCCCAGGGCACAGAGTGAAGGCCGTCCGATACTCCATCGTAAAACCAGGCGCCAGTGAAAACTCGTATCGACGAAGTAATGTGGCTAATACAAACTTCATCTCAGCCATTGCAAGACCTTGTCCCATGCAATTGCGAGGGCCATAGCTAAAGGGAAAATAGGATCCTGGGACGATGGGCTTGTGGTTGCTGCTATCAAAACGTTCCGGATCAAATACATCAGGCTCGTCCCACAAACGCGGGTCACGATGCACAGGATAGTTCCAGAGGTAGAGTGAAGTATTTTTTGGAATAATAGTCCCCTTCACATTGGTATCCTGGGCGAGCTTGCGAATTGTACCGAATCCAGGGCCATGCATCCGAAGGGTTTCTTTGATGACCATTGTAAGATAGCTCAGCTTTCCTAAATCGTTCTCTGGCATTAAGACAGATGGATTCGGAATCACCATATCAAGCTCCTGACGTATTTTCTCCAAGATGGGCCTATTTGTTGGTTGGCAAAGCTCGTTGAGACAGAACGACATTGTATGTGCAGTAGGATCACCTCCTGCTACCAGGAACGTAACATAGTTGTCGACGAGTTCTCCATGGCTGAACATATAGGAGCCATCCTGCTTTTTCGCAGTCGCTAGGATCTCGAAAATATAGTTTCCGACTCGACCCCCCTTTTCCAAGCGTTCACGGGCATCTCGCACCGATCTCTCTCCTAAGGCTCTAAGCGTTGCAATATCCTGGTGCATTTTCCGCGTCACAGACAAAATTGGAATATGTCCTCGCAAGGGAAACATGGCACACTTGATCAATTCCGGAAGAATGGAGCGTAATAGTTGCATAATCTCACAGTCTTCGCTCTGTTTGAGAGCATCGAATCGACAGCCAAAGGCTAGCTCCCCCAGAATATCCACCGTCAGCAGGATCATCTCGACGCTCATATCCACCACGGAATCCTCTTCGGCAGCTCTGTCCAACTTTTCCAGGAGGATTTGAGCATAGTGCTGCATGGCTGGGTGTTGTTCGCGAATCATCTTTGGTGCGAAGGCAGGAGAAAGGCTCTTTCTCTGTTGCTTCCATAAGAACTGATTCATTTGCGAAAATAGCCCATTGCCGGAGAGATGTTGGAATCCCTTGTAGACAAGAGGATCTTTCGCATAGTTCTTATTAGCAATTTCGGCCACCACCTCCGGGTCCCCCACAAACACGATCCGTTGGAACCAAGACCAAACCTGAAAGATCTGGCCGTATTTACGATTCCAGGCAACCCAGTGTTTATGGGCATCATCCGAGATAAGCTCCTCTAGGTTGCCCGACAGTAGTTTGCCCTTGGGACCGGGGAATTGTGCAGTGGCTCTCCAGAGTTGATATACCCACTTCACCGAAGGAACCCCTACGAAGACGGCCAATGCGACGGACACCATGGTTGTTTTCGTGTTGAACTTCAACTCGGGGAAATTACGCGGATCGATTCGCGTAATAGCGAGTAGTAGGTTGGAATTGGCCATGGTAGAATAGGAACAACAGTCAATACCGATATTTGGACAAAATAAACATGGACTTCAGTGCTGATATTTATAGAGAGAGCGCGTCTTCCTGATATTTCCAACGGGGCTTTGGGGTTTCAAAATGTCGTTTTCGAGCGCTATTTCGTGTAAGGTTGCTTCTGCTACTCTCGTGCTGTAACCGAGCGAGGATGTTGAACCGCCTTTCCCACTCCTACTCTCTCCAAATAGCTTGGATCCGCTATTCAGCCATTCGAGATGAGACCACAAATGTAACTCCTGCCATAGCATAACCACTCATTCAAAACATTTTCTACTTCACAAGGGGCTGAGTGAATTGGCATCGGCATGTCTTTTCCTTATATTATTATGTCTGAGTAGGCTTGTGCTTATCTTGTACCTTAGCACATGGCCGGCAGCCGCTGCTTTGAGGAAACCTTATTAAATGGATAGGCTAGGGTTTGCTTTCAGAAGACTGCGAGAGCAATTGATCTCAGTCCGACTTTGAACCGAAGATAACGCAGTTGATGATAAAGCCAAGTCCTTGCTTGCTTTAAACATGGAGGCCGAAGCTGCTTTTCCAGCGCAATGGCAGTACGCACCTTATTCTCTTGGCATTCATTGACACAAGGCATCTATAGTGTCTATTTGCATAAATAGAATTGGCAAGGCTACACATGCTTTTCAATTTCTAAATTTTCAACCACGATTGAAACCCAGGCGGCCTTGTAGGAGGAGGAGCAAGCGCGAAGTTGTGGATGCTGAAAAGAACTCTGTTTTTGCTTTGATCTTCAAGGCCGTTTTGATGCTTAATTAATTGGTAGCGGCCGGGTCGTCCTTGGCACAAATTGCTTGCTGCCCTCGCCCTCCCCTCTGTGGTGCTACTCTCTCTGCTGCTTGATTTGCAAAATCCTGCCAGCGGGAGGCCCGATTTCGTGTCACTCTGAATATTAACAGAGCTTTTTCGCTCGCCATCGGTAAAATTGGGAAATCGCCGCGAATACCAGCCGTTATATAAGCCAATATGGAGGCCATCGAGCCCTTTCCCTTGATCTCTTTCCCCGAATCTCCTTTTTTAGTCATAGTCTCCATCAATTCATGCTTGGCTGCTCGTGGTCTCTCTCGACTCCATTATAGCCACAAAGTATTAGGCTACTTGCTATCGTTTTGCTTTGAGCTCTCTCTAACGGCCGATCCTTTCTGCTTTATTATTCAGGCTGAAATCTCATCTAGAAATCCTTGCGGGGTGAAGAATTCCGGCCTCATCTCTATTCGAACACTCTCTCAAGGATCATCTCGATTCTGGATTAGACGAGGACAATCAAGCAAGAGTCATGTCGCCCCTAGCATACATCACCTTTAGCCAAGTCTGGCCGCTTATTCAACGTGCCAAACAGCATGCGCTTTCACTAAAGGACTTTCTTCCGCTGGACAAGGGGAACTCGGCAAATCAACTTTCCTCTATGCTTACTGCTCATTGGGAAGAATCCGAGAATCCCAGTTTGCTCCGAGCCTTGGCATATGTGATGCGTGTGGATGCAATCAAAGCATTGCTGTTTGGGCTATTGCTCTCCGCGTTCAAGATCGTAGAAATCGCAGAGCTCTACAATTTCCTGGAGGCATTGCAAAACAAGGGCAAAGTTCCCGTGGGAGAATTGGTAGGACATGCTTTTGGCGTCATTCTTGCCGTATTGTTGCACGCCATCTTCCATCACCAATATTTTTACGTTGCCCTTCGTGCTGGAGTAAGAATGCGTGTTGCGCTTACAGGCTTTCTTTACCGCAAGATCATGCTGGCCGACAAATCATTTATCAATAGTGGCCAAGTGCTGAATCTTATATCCAACGATGTCCAGAGGTTCGAGGATGGGTCATCGGTCTTCGCATTTGCGATCATAGGCCCAGTAGAATCAATCGTGATTTTGGGGGTCATCTGGCGCTTCTTGGGGATCATCGCTCTGGCAGGATATGGGTGTCTAGCTCTCCTGATACCGCTGAATACAATCTTCGCAAGACGGTTTAGCCGACAGCGGAAAATGGTCGTGACCAAGCGTGATGACCGAGTCGGCCTGCTGGAGTCGGTTATTTCTTTTATGGACGTGGTCAAAATGTACACCTGGGAGCAGCCGATGATTCAGCGCATTTTGGGATATCGCACAAAAGAGTTGAAATATCTGCGCAAATCGGCCAACCTTAAAGCCTTCAACGAGTCGCTGTTCTTCTCCGCACCAATTATCATCGGATATGTTACGTTTGGCGCGTATTTCCTGGTGAGAGGTGAGTCTCCAGCCAGTACCACTGTAGTCACCGTACTCGGGTATCTTAGCATCACCAGAATGACCATGTACAGTTTTTTCCCAAAATCTATCGAAATGATCACGGAATGCAGCGTTTCACTAAGTCGTCTCGAGACATTGCTGCATTCGCTTAAGGGTAAACCAAAGGCAATGGACCGTGTTGTGAAGACTGATTTACCCTGCGAGGAAGGAGTCTCGCTTTCGGTTGATCGTTGCGCATTTGCATGGCCTGGCTCTGAAATACCAGTGTTGAAGGATGTCACCCTCACACTGGGGCAGAGAGAGCACCTGCTGGTGGCTGGCCAAAGTGGGTCCGCAAAATCCTCCCTTCTCCTCGGCCTTTTGGATCAGATAGATATTCCGTCCGGTAGTGTTCACCTCAATGGGAGAGCCAGCTATTCATCCCAGGTGGCTTGGCTCTTCAACGGCACAATCCAAGAGAATATCATATTTGGGCTCGAATATGACGAAGAGCGATTTAAGAGGGTCATTAGAGCCTGTGCGCTCGAAGACGATTTACGCCATTTCCCCGAGCGTGAGCATAAAGTAGTAGAGGAACGTGGGGCAAATCTTAGCGGCGGTCAACAGGCCCGAATTAACTTGGCCAGAGCCGTATATGCCGACGCGGATATTTACCTCTTGGATGATCCCCTGAGCGCTGTGGATTCGCGTGTTGCCTGGCACATCATCCAAGAATGTATACATGGCTTCTTGAAAGACAAAGCTGTGGTTTTAGTCACGCATCAGCTCCAATATGCGAATGAGTTCGAACGGATAGCGCTGGTCGAAGGTGGCACGGTCAGTATTCTGCATTACACTGATATTTATCCCGAACTCTCTCCTACCGCCGAGATGATCTATAGGTTATCTAAGGCCAAGGATAGTGGGACAAATGAGACTCAAGTGGTGCCACAGGAGAAAGGACCAGAGACAGAGAAGGAGATACGTGTGACCCATGTCGAGGAGAAGCCTGCAGAGAAAGAGAAATCCAGTGGCGATGACGCCCAGCGAAGTGGCATCCCGTGGAGTCTTTACTGGGTTTATTTCCGAGCTGGCACACCTGCTCTAGGGGCTGTCTTGTTGCTAATTTTATTAACCGGTGGCCAGATTGTCTCTATCATGACTGAGGTTTGGCTTCTCAAGTGGACAGGCGGCAAGTCTTCAACCGATCTCATAGCCTATACTGTTCTGGCCGCATGCACTTTGTTAATATCTTCAGCTCGATCCGCTTTCTTCTTCTACGTTGCCTTGTCATCAGCTGCCAACTTGTTCAAGGAGATGCTGAGCGCCGTTATCTACTCTCCTGTATCTTTCTTCAGGGACAATGAAATCGGGTCGATTCTAAATAGATTGACCAAGGATCAGACCATCGTTGAGGAGATGCTGCCCCTGGTTTTTTTCGACTTTGTGCAGTGCGCTTACATTATTGCGGCCAACGTATTTTTCGCTTGCTCTAATAACTATTACGCATTCATCGTCGTGGTACCATTGGCCTGGTTATTTATATATTACCGTCGTACCTATCTCGCTGCATCCCGGCAGATCAAGAGACTAGAGGCCCAGAGTCGCGGACCAGTGTATTCTCAGCTGAGTTGTAGTTTGCAAGGGTTGTCCACCATCCGTGCGGCTGGCGCTGAACAGATGATGGTTAGAGTTTTCGAAGAGAAACAGGATAGATGCACCAACTACACGCTGCATTTCATCCTTTCCTCTAGGTGGCTAGGATTCCGACTGGATCAATTGGCTGTTGCTCTATTGGCTTTCTGCGTCATTCTTTCATCTGCAATTAACTTGGGCGATTCATCAATGGTTGGCTTGGCATTGACCTATATCATTCAGCTGATGGGTGTCCTCCAATGGTGCACTCGACAAAGTGCTGAAGTGGAAAACATGATGGTTAGCGTGGAGCGGATCCACGAGTACACCAAATTAGAACCTGAGGGTGCTAATCGAGTTGCAGTCAAGCCACCCGAAGAATGGCCTTCCCAAGGAAATATCGAGTTCAACC
>NW_027192200.1:29584-34806 GCF_041956535.1 Calcarisporiella thermophila
TCGACTATGTTGCGGAGGAGCTCATTCAACAATCGGTACAGAAGATTTGTAAAGACAAAACCTGTCTGATAATTGCGCATCGCCTGAAGAGCGTTCTCGATTTGGATAAGGTGCTCGTACTGGATGCAGGTCGCGTGGTAGAGTTTGACACTCCAAAAAATCTGTTGGATATCGAAAACGGCCATTTCAATCAAATGGTGAAAAGGACGAATCTTGGGATAACTCAATCCGAAGACTAAGCAGTGCATGGACGAGAAACATTTTAGAATTTATAATAAATGAGAGTTTGATGATATTTAAATAAAATTTCAATAATGCTTGGTAGTTGAACAGAATATTTGAAGCAAATATACAGTGCCTATACCATATTCAGAGATACATTCCTCCCATACGTGAAAGAGTAAAATTGTAATACAAGAGTGGTTGAATAAAATAATTACGTACACTATGCCACTTTTGATTTTTTGAGCAAGAGTCGTATTGTAGAGCGTCAAGCCCATTATCGAAACGAAACAAATGTCAAATACTACGATCAATAGCGCTGCCCCACACCATCAGACCATTCCGACATGTTTCATTGTAGGTTGAATACGTCTACTGCTAAGAAGTTTTCCCTTGTGTCTGAAGTAGAATTGCTCTTGTTACATTCATTAACGTCAAATTTTATCTCATAAGAAAAACAATGCTCGCTTGCAATCTGCAGTCTAATTAAAGTGCTTTAAGAATTCCATCATCTGTGGTGCACAATTAGAAATGGGGATTCTTCACGCGCATTAAATTCAATATATCTTCTAGCTGCATCACTCTCCTACGACATTGACTGCCACATCTCTGTTGTATTCCGCTTTGAAGTATTTTCTCATGTCAGGAGTTATTACATTGACAAGAAGTCGTCAATGTAACTATCTTTCCCTCTTCTCCCTTACTCAGAGCACGAGAACGGCCAGCAAGTGGCCTAAAGTCCTGGGAGTCGCCTTCCCTTTTCGTTAGTATTTCTAGCAGGTGTTGTGAAATGAATGTACAAGACCGGCGATTTGAAAAGAAAATTTCCTCTCTCGGAAATTGAAAAATGTTAGCGCGAGTCTTTTTGAAAAGCGGCCTAACTTAACACAAAAACGGCTGAGCTGCTTTCATAAACGAGAAAAAGGAGCAAAGTAAATATATAAATCTGCAACAAGCTTTCAATTTCAATTTCAAGTCCAAAAAACTATCCGTTGAATGTATAGTAGATTAGCAACATATTTTTCAATACCCTGGTGTTCTAATTTCCCCTCTATTAGCCAGGGATGCAAATAGCCCTGAATATTGCGTAGGGGTTGTAGTTTCAACATATTTCCATCATTCTCCTGCAAGAAAAGTATTAATTGATATTTAAAAACATCCTGGGTATGGTGACATTTCAGGCTAGTAAGTATAATTTTATTTTGAAGATTAGGTTGAATCAAAATAATTAGAAAAGAGTGATAAAATATAATGTATAATCCATAGATGGTCGTATCAGCATTAATTCATGTTGGAGTACTCTAACTTAGTATCTTTGTTACGCTTTAGATGTTTAGCGTAGGATGAGAGCACCATAGAGAAGTGAATCATCAATAGGATCACAACGGCCCCGACTCCACCTACAACTCCTAAAGTCAATCCTCTTCCGTATTTGCACTCGCCCAATAAAAATTGAGCCTCTTTGTCCAAAACCATCCCCTCAATGTTTTGTCGGCCGAAATTCGCCTGCAAACAGGCATTCTGATAGTTAACGCCAATAATTATCATCACAATCACGTAGCCTATAATGGTGATCACGGTGTCGATCCACGAAAGGGTGGCAAATAGAATAACAAGTGCGCGTCGTTTAGTAATGGCGCCAATCATCCCGCACAAGCCAACGATTGCCATGAGTATGTTAATGCCAAGATAAACATAAGAAGCGATGCTAGAATTTCCAGGGCTCGCTGAAAGTTACAAATAAAAATTCGACTCCATTGTTAGACAGATTTGGACGTGTAATCCTTTATTTAAGTGCTTACCTCTCCCCAATAAACCATATAGGACTGCATTTCCTGTACCAATAATCTATTTGCGTTATAACGAGGCAATTAATGATCTGCCACTGTAATTCAAGGACACCAAACTGTAATAGTACTTACAATGTAAAAGAGAGCAATAACAATGGTTGCAGCACGAGGCGGGATACAAAGACAGCAATTAATAGCCATTATGTGAAATGTGGGAAAGAATGCAAAATTAAAGAATATTGAATCTGATTGAAAATGAAGTAAATTTTGTTTCGGTGAAAATACGAATTTAAGAATTGTCTTTATATATAGTCCAGAAATTCTAGAAATTCGACTTTAGGGCTAAGCATAAGCCATTTTGTACTCCGCTTTAATACCACTTAAAATTCGTTCAGAAATTCAGAAGGTTACTTGGCATTTGGTATCACTTAACGGGAACTTTCGTGAGCACGGTATATGCCGATATTGTTTTGAACACGGCAAGGATAAGTTAACTCTTTCGCGGGCTTTGGCTATGAAATCGCTTATGGTATTACCCAGCTTGATTTTTGATTTGTGAAGTTTTTAAATTATAGAATGAGAGAGTATAAAGATGACGATTATATGATGAATAGCGATCGTTTTAAAACCAATTAGTGTATTGGATCGTAATCTAGCTTAGATTCACAGAAATTCTTAACAGTGGAATCTTTAACAGTGGAACGGCAGGAGCCGATGATAGAAGGCTGAGTCTTAAACCCTTTTAGCTAAATTATGAATGACATAATGTGGCTTGTTATATTAATATCACCACTTTAACTGGTTTACGAAGCTTTAAATTTCTGAATCGAGATAAGCCACATGTTTTTGAATGGTTTAGCAAAGACATCATTTAACTCGCAAGCTTCTTGGATATGTGGATAACGTTGATCACTCACAGGCCAAGAAATCTCGCAAAGTTTGAGAGGATTAATAGGGATATTTGGATATTATAATAAAAGTGCTCATACAAGAAATTCTAACTTACTATTGAAATTACATGAAAAGGTAGAATGAATCATGCGATTATCGTTACTTGATGCTAATAACTTGAAAATTCCGCCAGAGATCTATTTAAGATATTCTTTCGGATAATAAAAAGCTGTCCGTGCTGCTGCTAATTAATTCCCAATAATAGACTTTACTAATTGCTTCTTTAGCAATTCAGTAACGAGTATATTTTCATGATCGATTCTTATAAGAACAAAGTGTAATTGATGAGATACTCTTGTGTTCTATTTTAGATCGTAATAATTTTAATATAGGGTGATTCGTGATTTTAACCATAGATATCGTATGTCATAAGGATTACAAAATTAATACTAAGGCCCTTGAAATCCCTTTTGGCATTTTTATCGAGTCTGGTCGTCCCAGTAAGGACGAAATTCTATTATTGAACATGGACATCAAGCCATTCCTGGACAAACACCGCAAATAATGTGGAAGAAATTGAAGTATCTGCTGCTACAAGATCCAAAACTGGGCCATCGCCACAAAGAGTAGTAACATCTAATGCTTTACCTTCCAAGAATGCTAGCAAATTCTCTATTAAATAACATAAAGAGTTAAAAAAAGTATTATATTTAGCTATTAACGATAAAAGGTGAGTTGACTTGTGAAAATTATTTAATTTTCAAGGTTATATAGCACTTAGGACTTATTACTTATAAAGATGAGCAGATTGTCCCATTTATCTATTTTATTATAGCATTATCCATGCTTTAATTTAGAAAATATTGAATATTAGAATAAACTAGGTATTACGCCTCCCACCAACGTAAGTATATATGCCATTATTGAGATACCACTTTTCTTTCGGAAAAGTTGTCCCAAACTCGTCACTTCTACTATAGCAGAAGATAAGTGGAAATTTTCCAATAATATCCTAGGCAAATGGTTCAGTTTCACGAATAGATATGGCAAGCGTCGTGGTTGCAGCTAATTGTGCTTGCTTGAATAATCTAATGTTATCTTTAGAGTTGAATACAATATCAGTCGACATTTCCAATGACAAATGGAGATCTAACAGGTCGAAAAACAATTTTCTAAATTTCTGGAAAATATACTTCCAATCAGTCAACTCGTGTAAAACTAAAGAATATTCGCAGCGATCAATAATGCTGAGTCTATTGTATAGATACAGTATGCTGCACGAATGTATATGAAATTGAGGTGTTTTACTAAACACATTAATATCTATTTTATTTATCTAAACTAATACTTGATACTTCATTGATATAAAATAGAAGGTCTAGCCTTTCCATCCATGTATATATCGAGAATGTTTACAAAAAAAATATCCGAAACACAGGGGGTTGAAATTGCCAAATATGTATATTTGACTTTTGCAATTTTTCCAACAAATCGATCCTTTTACTTTTCTCCTTTATCACCAAGCTAATCCCTATTATTTAGTAGAGGCTTCTCTGATAATACATATAGAAAAGACTTACGACTGCATACTTCCGAGAGGTTTTTCAACGAATACTTGCCTAACATCTTGTTAAGATGATTTAGTTCAGACCCAAAGTTCGTCCTTGTTCTTAAGCCTTCAAGACTAATTATCGAGATAGAGTTATACAGTACTCCACAAGTTTTCGATGGAAAATTGTTCCTAAGGCAGGAAAGGCCACTACCATGCTTGTAGCTTAAATACCCTTCAACAAAATTTTGAATTTTTGGCCGTTTGCTTATTTTCATTGTCTGGTTAGAATATATTCCTCTACTTGCCCATGCCATAGCATTAAAAAGTGCCTATGAAGTTATCGCGAAGAACAGTGTAGCTAAGTAATGCACCCATTTCCCTATCTTTTTTCACAATTGGACAACATTATGTTCACTGATACATCTTTTGCACACCATTGACTTTCCACAGTTACTCACCAGGGGCCGTGTTTGATTATCCCGGTGCTGTTCATCTTCCGCGTTTTATAATAATATTTCATCACTGTGTTCCTGAAGATACCGTATTTACAGATATTTGACCACACCGTAGTCATCTGTTGCTGCAAACTCTAATTGATGTGTATTTTGGAGAACCCGTCTTCTTTCAATCAAGTTCCAATCCAAGGAGAGGCTTTCTTTTGGTGACCTTTGCTGATAAATAGAATCTATGCTATACTCTCCTTACGATATCAAGAGATGTTTTGATACCTTACACGTTTTTGAGGGCTGTTGTTTGCCTTAATTTCT
>NW_027192200.1:35328-44480 GCF_041956535.1 Calcarisporiella thermophila
ATCTCTCGGAAAATTTTCGTTTAAACTTTTGTGATAATTATGAAATGTTATTGCCTTTATGTTGTACTATTATAATATAAATCATCATTGTTATACTTCATGGGATAAAAGAACAATAAGAGCAATAAGAAAAATACTTTAATTTCACATACCTTCGTGCGGCATACTGTAATATTACTAGCGTACGGTTTATCAGCCCAATGTTTATTGTCTCTATTATGCAACGGTAAACTTTGAATACCACATAGTACTGTTTGTTCATAAAATAGCCCGGGAAGTGACTATGAAGAACAAGATATCTGGCGTAAAATAAGTGACTATGGGAATTCTACGGGAATTTGTTTGACATCTCCCTGCTACTAAATTGAGGTACCCAGCTTAAAAAACTCTATGAAACGTGGAGTAGTATAATGGTATCATGTCAAATACGATCTTTCAATTTATTTATACATTTATTAACCTATTGTTCGCAATATTTAAAGCGTTGTGATTGAGCACATTATTTTATATATATACTCTAAGATTCCGTACTTATTAATACAAAATAAAATATGTATATCCTGCAAAATAGCCCAGCTCTCAGTATTTAAATGGGTCTATAGAATGGGGCAACACGCACAAAATCGTAGAGTGACGATCATGAGAAATTTCACTAAGTCGTTTTCATAGGTGTAGAAAATAAAATATGCGAAACCTAGAGCAATAGACTGATGCAAATCTGTGATGATCCAATGCATTCGAAGAATCATTTATGTGAAGTGCAAGCAGAATAGATACAGTATGCTTACCTTCGTTATGTGATTCTTGAATGTGTTTCAGTTGCCTAATATGCGTCATTGATTCAGGGAAGGGTTCTTGAATATATTCAAGCGTGAGAATCGATGCTTCTCGGTTGCCTAACCAAATTGTAGGTAGGGTAAGTTCTATAGATTGTACAGGTTTCAACATGAGCGGCGTTAATGAATACTTCATACTATGAATAGACTTTTTCACTTATCTGGACAAGGAAGTGAAGCGAAAAGACCAGGGCATTTTTTTTTTCGATGTCAATCAGCCAATACCCTGATTTCATTGCGTTCACACGACCGCTTATCTTTTATCCATAAACGAAAATTTTATAGAAATATACTCTTCACCAATTACCTATAAAGGAGCTAAAAAACGCTATAAAATCTGCAAAAGCCGTAGTATTCTCTCTCTAATAAAAAAAGTCTAACATTTATACTCAAGTAAAGATGAACGCTTATAAAATTATCAATCGCGTTACCAATTTACTTGGAATTACCCAGCCTCCTACATTCAAACGCGAGATTCCTCTCTTCACTGATGAGGGAGTTACTAATGCAGAGAGAACTTATCACACTTTCATCACAGGTGATAAATTACGATTATCCCTAACTCGCTTCAAACGAGGGGCCGGAACTTGCAACAATGTCGTTATTTTTATGCATGGTTTAACTACATCGAGCGATATGTTCATTATGCCTGAGCAGGAAGTCAACTGTGTCAATTATTTTCTGGATAATGGCTACACTGACGTATGGTGCGTCGACAATCGCATTTCAATGCGCTGGCCCTACAATCTTGAGGTCCACGAGTATACACTCGATCATATAGCAAAATATGATAATCCCAAGATGATTGAAACGGTGCGCAAGGTTGTTGGAGATGGGCCAAAAATTCATGTCATTGCTCATTGTGTCAACGCTATGTCGATCCTAATGAGCGCTGCGGCAGGTAAGATTTAATCTTTGGCGTATAACTTAAATTAGGGCTACATTAGCAAATTATATGCAGGTGTTATTCCAGATGTCAGTACTATTACTGTCAACTCGACTGGGCTTACACCCCGTGTTACCTTGGGTGCATGGCTTAAGATCCAGTTGGCTCCTTTGCTTGTGAATTATACCATGGAGCATATTTCACCCAAATTTAGCCGAGAGAGGATGTATACATATCGCAGGTTATTGGGCAATCTAGTTTCGCTATTTCATCTGGAGTGCGAAATTCCTGAATGCCATATGGTCTCATTCATGTGGTCAGTAGGTTTTCCAGGGGTATGGCAGCATAAGAACTTGGAGCCCAAAACTCATGCTCGTACCGGAGATCTATATGGTGCAACGTCATACAAATACGATTGGCATATCCGTAAATGCCTTAATGCCGGTAAGATCGTCAAGTGGGATCCCAACGACAGACAATTTTCAAACATGCCTAATGACTACCTTGACGCCGCTACCAATATCAACATTCCTATTTTCCTGGTTACGGGGAGCAAAAATGGGGTATTCCCAAGATCCAACGATACCCTCTACAACCATATGAAGCTCAGAGGCAAGCAAAACTTTCATTTCCATATATTCCAAGAATATGGCCATCAGGTATGTTGTTCGGCTATATTGATAGCAGAAGAAATTTGCCTAGATAATATCGCAGTGGTGGAAACTCTTCACTAACCCATTTCTTAATGACATTGCATTTCTAGGATGTGTTCATGGGTAAACGTGTACATAAAGACGTTTTACCTGTATTGAAGAACTTTATAACTATGCAGAGTTTAGATAAAAAGAATATAGCAAGGGCTGGCAATATTGAAGAGTAGTTTGACCACTGTGTTCTCTGTTCACTTTTTTGTGCTCCTGACCGAATACTTAATGCATCGAGAGATGCTCTGTATGAATGAAATCATTGTAGTTAGCAAAATATGTTAATCTCAATATTTTCCGTAGTTCATATAGTCTATTTTACTCTTCCTGGACCCTTGAATTTATCAATATATAAAAAAGTGTCCTGATTGCATATATATTGAAATGGCTCTTAGAAGGATCAGATCTTTGGTTAAATATCAAAAATCTTGGGGCTCTCAATTTTCACTTATTTTACCATTTACAATTTGTGTTGATTGCTATCGTATCTATTTCTCTTTTGATCCTCTTCATTTTGAGGTTGCAAGAGAAGGGTTGGCTATCTCTTCTACTCTGTTTCCCTCTTGTTTAAATTCTTTAATTCATTTTTTGCTGTTTAATCTTTCTGTCTATCTACCTGTTTTATTTTCTTTTTCTCTTTATCAATTAATCACCCTCGGTAGGCATCGTAGATATTCTTTTTATTTTATTCGATAATTGACTCCGCTCCTTCATTTTTATATCATTTAATTTTTATTTTCATTACAAGTTCAATTCAAACTGACGATTCAACATTTATTAATTTGTGTAGAATTCGATCGTTTAGAAATTGCAATTTTATTAAATTATACCGAGAATGAAGTGTAGACAAAAACAATAATCGAAGATTGAAATACTTATTATTGTTCAACTGTTTTGAAACTCATTTTCTATTTATTAAACTGCATTTATTTAAATAATGGGCCTGTTAACCTTAGGACTTGGGTCTGCTCTATTATTCAATCTGGGAAAATTATTTACAACCTTGGATTGATTAATTTAATTGGCCACAAAGTATTCCATTGAAATAATGATGATGCAACAAGGGTTCCGAGCTCCTTAGCTCAGACTACTTATTCGCGATAGTCGCTTGATTTGATAGTGTACACTTGGATGCTTGTAAAGAACACTTATTGATCCCACTTGATTTTTGTACTCTTTAAGGCAGAAATCATACCTAGGGGTATCAGTTCTCGATTCATGAAGGCTATCGAGCCAAACTCCTGCAAAAGCTGGCCGCCATAATGGCATAACATCCACTGCCAGTAAGGCGTTATCTCATTCCAAACAGCTTTTATCGGCGATTGTTGTTGCAATCCTTCATTCAGTTGCTCGAGGGCAGAGGATAGTATAGACGTGCAACTTGGCCGAGAAGGTTGTGGCACCTCGAGCAACTTTACATACTTTTCTCTCCAATGAGACAAAGAAGTCTCGCGGCCTTCGCAGTATTCCTCGAAGAGCATGAACGCTTTGCGATTACTCTTCTTTCGCTGAACTTGCGCGAAATCATCTTCGTAGGCAAGCTTGGCTGCTTTCCATTTTGCCTTGTCCTTCAGCACAAGCTCTTGGAAAAAGGTTTCTTTTTCCACCTTTGGGATGGACGGTATTTTTGTTGGTTTGAGCTCAGGCTTGAGAGTAAGATGCACCGCATATGTATCAACGATAAAGTTTTTGACGCCCAGCCCACCCGTTACAATAGGCCAATGTATCCAAGCATCCAAAATATTTTCATCTTTAACCATCGGAAACCGCTCCTGAATAAGTTGAGCCAAGCGATGTAAAGGATTCCCTCCAACAGCAGCAAATAATTCACGCTGAATTCTTTCGAGTGCTTTGATAATCTGTTCTGTGTGTTGATGTCCAAAGACATTCCCCGGCTCACCGAAATTACTCACGAAGAATGACATATATCGATTGTACACTCCTATCCAATCGAAAATACTGTTGGTGGCATCCAACTGTCTCGCCATCTCATGGATGTGTGTGGTTACTTGCTCTTGATCTATTCTAAAAATAGCGTCTGAATGAAAGATGAGGAAGCCCCATCGAACTGTGCTTTGAGGGAGTGGTGGCTTCCCAAAAATTACAGGGAAGTTTTCAGATTGCTTAGATGCCAATTCGTCATTCTCCTCTGGTAACACGGCGATAGAGCCGCTTTTTTCCTGATTAAACTTGATCCCAACAAGTTCCGCATATCGCTGCATACACTCCCAAGCCTTGATCACCTTCTCTTCGTCAATATCCCAAAAATAGATATCGTCATGAATGCGGTAAAGAAATATTTCAGTTTCGCGATTCACCGCAAAGTCCATCACAAAAAGTAGCATCTCAGAAGCACAATTGGAGAGTGTGTGAGAGATGGGAACACCGCACTCGCGGACGCGAGTAACAGCCTCACTATTCGAAGAATCCGGTGAGAAGCGAACAGGTGCACGCAGAAAACGCTGAAAGAATTCGGTCCATACAGTGGGTACGCAGAAGAAATCAAAGAATTCTAAGATGGTGTCATGCGGGATCGACGGACCATACCACTCCAGATCGGTCCGCACAACAGTAAATTTCTTATCCGGATACATCGCCTGTGCAAGCCGGGATTCAACTGAAAGTAGATGCAGGATATTTACAGGGTTATCACAGACTTTTGGTAGAGTTTGCCCTGATATCGGTTTGGTATCATAGCCTCTTTCTTCTTCATCTGTAGGTTCATACTGCTTCAATTCATCTGTAGAACTGGGAAGCAAGGTCAAAAAATATTGCTCTCTCTGAATCCTGCGACGATATGCTTCGATCGAGTATGAATCTGCATGTAGAGGATCAAATTGTTCGTGAAGCATTGTCTTCCTACGCTCTCTCACTTTTCTCGAAGGCATCTTGCGGCGTTTCCACAGGTCAGAAGTGAAAATGCGGATAAATTGATTTTTAAAATGAACGGACCACCGAACGCCAAGATACTGTAAGAAAAGGGCAGTTGTAATATTTTCGTCCATGAAGGATCTATATCTACCATTTAGCGCACGTCGCATCTGAATTGTAATTCCTTCTTCTGGCCATTGCCAAGAGCGTAGCCGCCCCAACATAATAGTAAGAACCGATGCAATCTCTTCTACAATCAAATAATTATCCTTGACCTCTTTCAGAGTTCCACGTTTAGCATCCGTCAGCAAATCGGTAGACAGCAGGCCTTCAATCGTCCAAATGACTTCTTCTGATGTAACCTTAGACCGAATCAGAGACTCTCCAAATTCTTTGGTATCTTTCTTGATATTCTCAAAAAGTTTTTTATCGGCATCTTCCTCGAAGGAGAAGAGTTGGTTCAGGTAAGCTCGTAATGCGAGTCTATCCATGGCACCCTTTTTGAAAATGATTTGTTCCAGTTTATCACGCTGCTCTTGCTTCTCGGGACGGCCTTCCCGTACTGTTGGGCTAGGAGAAGAATTCTCATCCGAGGTTCTCATTTCCACATCGACCCATGTTTCGTTGACAGGATTTTTGGATTCATTCTGGAGCCACTCATTTAAGACACAGCCAAAAAGATAGGCATATTCGCATCGTTTCTGACCAAATTTGATTTCATCGGTAAGTTTGTCTATCCAGTGCTGCAGCAAATGCGCTGTTACTGAAGGATCAGTGGTAACTTGTTGAACAAACGCTAAATTATATGCAAATCATTAATGAGCAAGAAAATTTAAGCGTAATTACAATTAATTACCGTGAACATTTTCAAGGTCGAGGTGCATTGCATTTTGAGCAACGGACAAATCCTTAATGCCATTGTAGAGAATGGCAAGTTTTTTTCGCAAATCGAAAGTCTTTTCAGCTTGCTTTAACACACCAGCGTAGTGTTCTTCTAATATTATTTTTTGAGCCTTAAGTTCATTTAACTTGATATCCTACATGTGTATGAAAAAGATTCAATGAGGGTTCTAAACTAATAGAATATAATTCATTTACAGTGACGGCATATAATGTCTCCTTATATGGGGAGAACTTTTGATTGCTATTGGCGCCTAGCATCATATATAATAATGAAATGGTTATGTGCTTGTAGTTAAAAGTAATTTTTAACAAATTATCCCCGAGTGCAATAGCTTTTTCTTATATATTCAGTGGCAAGTATGCTAAGCCTTGTTATTACGTATCGATTAAATAAATTATTCCTAATTAAGTAACTTGAGGGTGGATGAAAAGGGTACATTGGAAGCGTCATGCCTGGTCAGTGTATTTCGCACAATGTGGTTAGAATCAACAAACTAATAGTAGAGACCCAACAATTATTATATGCGAGTTATAGTATTCGTATCAATTCCGCAGCCATAATTATGTGCTAGGTTCTTGACTGGTTAGATCACTAGATCACTAGAAAAAACCGATGTGATAAAAAAATCTATATTTATATATATTTAAGTGACGGATTCTTAAATTGTGCCTGAGGCTTGATTGGCTGAGTCCACTGGTATCTATTGTCTAAGAACCATAATAAATGTTATAATTGAATTCAAATATATGTCCAAAGCGAAAGGCTCAGAGGATTGATTGAGGAAGTGTTAACTTGTTTTTGGTATTGAGTGTCAAAATCAAATGATATTATTGTGAAGCAGAGTTATTGAGCAGCTATTTGGCTAATATAATTTTATCCTCACCTAAATCCATCTCATTAATGTTATTTTGCCAGGGTTAAGTTGGCTAAATCGGTACACATTTTAGTCGTATCGTTTGCAGGGGACGAGGTTTAATATTCATTTATTAATATAATTCCCCTGCAAATGTAACTCGTAAACAAATATTGTGAACGATCCTTTACCGGAATATAACATGACCATACAAGATTTTAAATGAGCGAGATCAGTATGTGATTTCTAATAAAATAATACAATGACCAATTTATGTATGGAGATACATTGGAGGTGCATGCTTAATCGAGTTCCAACTCTCCTTGATATTTCCAAACAATTGATATCCTACATCGTCGTTAAGATAACATACCCATAGATTTTAAAAAGCAATATCACGCTCTGGCTGTCAGTTCATTTTGTAAACATGAAGATGCATAGTATCATCATATGATTTCCGTCCTCAGCAAAGTAAAACGAATTGCCCAATACCAACTATATATTGTATTAACATTAGAAGTAAAATATGTTGAATGCATAATGATTTCCTGATTTTACAATTGATTTTTATTCGATGTATATATATTCTCAATTTCAATATCATACATTCGAATGTAAATGATAGTATCCCTTAAATGTTGTATTAATAACAAGTTGGATGCAGAATGCCCCTGTCAATTTAATCAATATGTACATTATTTCTCCCGCTACATTGCCAACCGTGAATTTTGTAGCGAGATTGCAAGTTAAAACTTTATCATAGCAAGAAATCAAACTTAGCAATGTATGCTAATCTTAAATGCTGTAGTAGTAGCAACAAAAAAACCGAAAGGTTCAAAACCCTATACTCTAGTTTTTACTATGTAGATCTCGAATAAATATTCTCCCTACTAATCAATGAGAAGGTATTTTGGACGTTTATTTCAAGGGTAGATAAAAAATATCAAATATTAAAATATTGTTTTGATAAATTCTAATGGACTCGATATAGTTTAGTCTTTCCAATTATTTGTTTATATTTTGATTCTCAGTAAGCAAGCTGGGATTGATGTAATAAAAAATAAGTCTATCCGCATAGAAGTTCACTTTTAATGGAGGATTGCTATAGTGCCTAGATAATTCATCTTGTCAGTTATGCATTTATTATTGTAGCGATTTTGTTATTCAAAGTTCACCAGAGTAAATTCAAGGTGAAGGGTCAACTCATTTGATCTACAGCCAAGACCCTGGCTTGCCAAAATACGTCATTTGCCACCGTTTCAAGCCTTGATATAAAATAGGAGATAAGACAAACAAAAAATATTATTTTTGAACAATCCTAGTTATACTAATATGAAAATCACCTGTATAGTTATCCTTTATATATTTTTTCTCACGGTAGATTTAGTTTCTGCTGCACCTTTTCTCTTTGGGCTATTTGGGAGTAAGCCCAAAAGCTCCTCAACTAGTATTACTCCTGCAGCAACTGATGCCGCATTAGCATCCCCTACCGGCAAAACGTCCAACACACCAACTGGAAACACCAGCAAAACGCCAACCTCATCCAAGAAGGGCTCGTCTGCTAGCGCATCGCCTAGTGAAAGTGTGTCAGAAGTGGAAGTAACTGAAACCGTAACTCCAACTGCTCTCGCTTCCCCAGGTGCTTCTCCCAACGTACAGGGCACCAGTATTAATACGGATGAATATGAAGTCGTAACAGAACTCGCGACCGTAACTTCAAAACGGCCCAGCAATACTTCGCCTCCCTCAGGCGATTCATTAATACCCTCCGGAAGTACACCTATATCCTCTGCTACTTCGCCTCTCTCTGACGGTGCGTCGTCTATACCCTCCGGAACATCATCGTTGCCTTCGGATACATCAGCTACACCAACTGGAGCTTCACAAATGCCCGCTGGTGAGTCACCTATGTCATCTGGTGCCTCGCCTGCTGGTACTTCACCTGCTGGTACTTCACCTGCTGGTGCTTCGCCAATGTCCGCTGGTGAGACACCTATGCCATCTGATGCCTCGCCTGCTGGTGCTTCTCCTGCCGCTACGTCCCCTGCTGGAGCCTCGCCTGCTAGTGCTTCATCTATGCCTGCTGGAGCCTCTCCTT
>NW_027192200.1:46041-103889 GCF_041956535.1 Calcarisporiella thermophila
CACCTATGCCATATAGTGCCTCGCCTGCTGGTGCATCTCCTGCTGGTGCCTCACCAATGTCGCTGGTGAGTCGCCTATGCCTTCTGGTGCCTCGCCTGCTGGTGCTTCTCCTGCCGGCACTTCTCCCGCTGGCGCTTCATCTATGCCTGCTGGTGCCTCTCCTGCCGGAACAACGCCAAAATGGATCGAGTTTGCCTCCTGAAGTTTTAGCTATGCTTAGTCAGATATTAGCCAGATTACCTCCAACACCAGTGCCTTCCGGAGCATCATCGATGCCTGCTGGTGCTTCTCCTGCCGGTGCTTCTCCTGCCGGTGCTTCTTCTATGCCTACTGGCGCATCTCCTGCTGGTACCTCGCCAATGTCTGCTGGTGAGTCACCTATGCCCTATGGTGCCTCGCCTGCCGGTGCTTCTCCTGCTGGCGCTTCTCCAATGTCCAGCACCTCTCCAATGTCCGCTGGTGGATCATCTATGCCTGCTGCTGCTTCACCAATGTCGGCTGAATCATCACAAATACCCTCTGGCGCTTCGCCTATGCCTGCTGCTGCGTCACCAAAGCCAATTAATACGCAATCCATGTCCCCTGATATAACGAATTTACTTAATCAGATAATAATGATGCTTTCGAGGCCATCCCCGCAAGGAGGTTCCGCAATGCCTGGTGGCAGTTCACCATCAAAGTCTTCTGATATAATGAATTTGCTCAATCAGATCATTATAATGCTTTCATCCCCGCAAGGAGCTTCCGCAATGCCTGGTGGCAGTTCACCATCAATGTCTCCTGATATTTTGAATTTACTCAAACAAATCTTGGCAATGCTTTCATCCCCACAAGGAGGCCCTGCATCGCCTGGAGCATTATCTAGTCCGTCTGGTGCTGCACCTATGCCCTCCGGTGCTTCTTCATCTACGCCTGCTGGTGCGCCTTCTACCTCTCCCGACATATTAGCCCTACTCAATCAAATAATTGCAATGCTTTCAAAATCGCCACAGCAAGGAAGCTCCCCGATGCCAGCGGGTGCTTCACCTATGCCAGCAGGGGCCAACTCTAAACCAACTGGAGGTTCATCCATGCCTGCAAGCTCGCCTTCTACTTCCCCTGATATACTTGCACTTCTCAATCAGATCATTGCACTACTCTCCAAACAACCACAACAAGGAAGCGCCCCGATGCCTACAGGATCAACTCAGAAGCCAGCAGCAGCGCCGTCGAATCCTGCCGGTTCTCCGATGAATTCTAATGGTCCTGCAATGCCCACAAAACCTGCCACTTCACCCTCTAGGAAGCTTAGAACCAAAACTATAACTTTAACCCAAACCAGAGCAGCACCCAGCGCGTCTCCACGACAACTTCATGCTTAGTTTATGATGTGTGTAGATAAATGAGGATAAATAGATACAAAAACAAGTTGTTTTTTTTTTAATACAATATAATAAATTAATTGTTACTCGCTATCCATTTATTCCAACATAAGACGCCTTTTATCATACTTCGTAAATGTATCTCAACATTATATGCATTATAAGAATAATATAGGCTTTTAGACTATGATTATGTATATACGCTCAAGCAACAGTGAGTAGAGAAAACTGCAACTGAAAATTTTTGATCTATTATAAAAGCTTCGATATTATCAATAATACTTGAAATAACTTCATTTGCAAATACAGGCTATTATGTTATTTGATAACTACACTTCATATTAATAAAATTTAAGTATTGCGTTTAACTAGCTGGTTTCTAAATGGTGATTCCAAAGAAGGATAAAATAAGGAAAGTATAGGTAATTCAGTGACTCTAGACCAAGTCAAAATACGAGAGTCTCAGAATGCTGTATAGTGTATTTACCAATTTCTCTGGCAAATACTCATCTACATTGAGACAAGACACTTTACACACTATTAATATTCGGTACACATTGTGATGATATAAACAAAATTTGGTCGATTTTTATGGATTTGAAACAGATACTAAGGTGCAGGCTTAACTCAATAATATTGGCGTCTGTAAACAAAAATAATGGATTATTTTTAATCTTTCACATCTCCTGCTATATTACAAGCATTTTCTATTAAACCTATACTACTGGAGCTTATCTCTAAGAATAAATCTGTCAAAAATTTTATTAAAAAAAAAGAAATCATTAACGCCCAAAAAAATGAAATGTGAAATGGTAAAAATAAAAAACGAAAATAGAAAATAAAGATAAATGCTATTTTCCAACTCTTTATTCACTCTCGTCCTCGTCACTCTCCTCCCCACCAGGTACAACCTTCAGTTCAAAATCAAACTCTTGATCGCATCCCATGTATGAGTCGCACATGAAATAAATTCGAAGCTTATGTACACCCTCGCGGCTAGGTGCCGAAAATTCGAGTTTTGTTGCAAGTTGACGCTGTACAGTAACACGCTTAATCGCAAGCAGCGATTTAGTGGCAGGATCGCTGACTACAATCCACCAGCTCTCATCCTTTTTGTGTGGGAAGAAGGGTGCCACCACAGATGTCAAAGAGTTCTCGTCTTCATCTTCATCACTCTCACGCTCGAGTTTCACACGCAACGGGACTGATTCTCCTGTCTGCACTTCCTCGTTCTCTCCGTCGCCAACTTCGAATCCAAGCTCAATATTCGGATAGGCGTTCACGAAGCGAGCGACCTGCCTCATGCGTGCAGAGTCAATCCCTTTCAAGAGCTCATTGCGATCTGCATCATCAAGTTCTATCAGATCAAAAACGGACTCTACCCCACGTTCAGTGCACCGAGCAATAATGGCGTCTGTAAAGTGAGGAATTTGTTTCAGAGGAGAGTCGCGGTCCCATGCAGCCTGCACGCACATTTGTGCGAGCTCCATTGCGGCGAGAGCAGGCGATAGCCAACCGCTTGATGATATCACGTCGACGCACGCGTGTAGTAGCGGGATGATACGACCAAGTATCAGTGCCTGATCTGATTGAAGATCTGGTGGAAGCTGAATCCGCGAGAAATGAGCTTGCAACAACAAATTTGTTTTGATATGTGGCGAATTATAGCGCGGAGTCGCCAATTTGACAGGCACTCGGTCATGGACACGTCGCAACAAATCTTCTTCATGATGGCGCATAGGAATAGATTCAAATTCAGCCGCTGAAGCAATAATTTCGAGAAGTCCCTTAATCTTAGTTCCAGCCTTGAGACTGCGGTTGAAGATCTCCACTGTCACGTAGTTAATGTTGTAGTATGCAGCAATCATACCCAGGTTCAATGGTGAAACATCTATTTCATCCTCGATAGCAATGCAGCGGGATGCTTCCAGATCATTCAGTGTCGATTCGACCAGCTCCGAGAGGTGATCGGAAAGATGCCGGTGAGATACCCCTTGCAGGTTGTAATAATTAGGATTGCGTGTCAACCGTCGATACATGAATGTCCATGTAAGATAGTCGACAGCATCCTGTTTATTCTCAATCGTCTTCGTCACTATCTCAGCGTTGAAGTGGTTGTGGAGCTGATGGTCAAGGTGGGATTCAACAGGCAATGCTTCATAAAGGAACTTTTTGTAGAATTCTTTCTTGTTCGTCTGGCACATAAATACGCAGCGACCGGTATCGTCTAAACGGGGACGACACGCGCGACCCATCATCTGTAGGACATCGGTGATAGAATAATCAACGTAGCGATGCTCTTTACCCTCGAAGTATTGAGCGCCCATTACAATAACCATATGGCAACTCATTGGGATGGCCCAAGCTGTCTCCCGAGAGGCCACTACCACCTGCACTGCGCCCGACTCAAAGAGCTGCTCTACAATACGCTTATCGCCACGGTTTAGAGCCTCGTGGTAAAAGCCAACACCATGCTGCAGCGTTTCCGCAAGAGTTTTATCTTGCACATGGGTGAGGTGCTCTTTGATTTCTTCTGGTTTACAATGCAAGAAACGGTCATTGGCGCTATCTGCAATGCAGTAGGTAAGCAGATCAACCGCAGTCAAACGACACTGTTTCCTAGACGGCACGAACACAATCGCGGGCTTGTTTGCAGAGTAGGTGTTGATCGCAACATAGGTTGGTTTTGTCATTGCTACCATGAGGGATGGGAAATGTGGGATATTATAACTCTGGATATGCATCTCAAGGGGTACGGGCCGCACTGACGGATGGAAGTTAAAGACAGAGCGAGCATTCGCACCAATCCATTCACCAAGGTCGCGAGCATTTGCAAGCGATGTGCTAAGCGCGACGATGCGGATATTGTTCTCTGTTTGCGAGGAAATGTATCTCATGCGCGAAACGATCACCTCATAAGTTGGACCGATCTCTTCGTTTCCAATCAAGTGCAACTCGTCTGCGATAAAGAGGCTTACAGTTTGCACATTCTTGCGCTGCTTCCATCGGCGAGAGATGACGTCCCACTGCGATGGTGTGCACGCGATAACATCACCACGTTCAAGCAGTTTAAGGTCAGCAGAAGTCTCGCCAGTCAAAGAAACAATTGTTTTTCCGCCGCCAATATGCCCAAACTTCTTTTGCCACTCTGCAACCCGCTGATCTATCAGTTCCTGGAAAGGTGCGACATACACACATCGTCCATGGTCGGAGTTCGACCAGAGGCGGAGCAAGGCAAACTCTGCACAAATCGTCTGTTATAAAATAGAAACTATTAGAATTAGGTGGCCAACTAGGGTTATAAGAAATAGACATACCTTTCCGCTTCCAGTCGGTGCTCCTACAAATATATTGTCGTCACTTGTGTAGAGAGTCGTGAAGACCTGCGTCTGGATAGGATTGAACCGTTCTATCCAATCCGCATACACCTTCTCATACTCCGGATTTCGCAGAGCGGAGACCGGTAGAGGCTGCAAGTCGATGAGTTCGGTGTGAGGAGGATATTTTTCAGGTGGAATCAAGTGCTTGAATGAGATGGGCAGACGAGTCTCTGAGTGCATCCATCGGTCGGACACAACGCTCACGAAGTAGTTCGGTGGTAGAGGGTCGAAGAGGGGTACGGAAAAGTTAACACGATGCTCCTCCTCCGCATATCGCTGCTTAAGAACGAACACATCATTGTAAAGGATTATCTCGCCGTCAACATCCTCAACAAGCACCCAGAATACTTCTGCGCCTCCGTGCACTTTTTCGTCCCATTGGAAATCGGGAGTGATGGTGAGGTCAACGCTTAGAAGCGACCGAGTAATCGGCTGCACGTGAACCCGCAGTTCAAGTTTTGGAAACTGGTGAACAAATTTATGGATCATCTTGCCCGCTTTGGGTATCCCCACAAGCTCACCAATTTCCTGTGGGTTGAGATCATAATAGCGCTCCCATGGGAAATCCTTCCGTTCAATCCGCTTAATCAGGTCCTGCGGCATACCTCGGAATTGTCGCAAAGGTGTCATAGAGAGCCAAGTGCGCTTTTCGACCATTTTACATAGATCAAGTGCCTTACGAGTAAGTTGTGCCCACCCACGTCTTAAGCAAATTTCGAATATAGCGCGCAAAATACGCCCCGCACTCTGAGTCACATAGACCATGTCTGATACAAGAGCAAAGCCCTCGAGACGCAGTTGCGAGATGTAAGCCTGAAGAAGCACATTGATTTTTGCCGTTGGCTCTTCCATACTCTCCTTCACTGGTATAGGCACACGTTCTAGCAGTTTGGTCAGCTCAAGCTTCTCTTCCTCACGTATGGGAATGAATCGGAACTCGTCAGAGAGCGCAAATACACGGAAGAGTTCGATGTGGCCCATAGTTGGACGTAGATGCTGGTTGTATGAGCTCATTGAATTATGCGAAATGTAGTAGTGTGATGCGATACGGCCAAGCTCTGTAACCTGGAAACGTCCTGTTTTGCGCTCGTACTTTATCAAGTTGCAGTTGTCGAGGATGGTCGCCGCAGAATGGATAAGATCGACTCGTTTCTGCTCCAGATACTTGTCCTCTTCTCGTTCCTCGACAGAGATGCCATACAATGTAGGATTCTGCAGCATTCTCACATACAAGTAAGTATATCCAAGCCACTGTACGGCCTCATCGCGATTGCGAATAGTCCCGAGGACTATCTCTGCGTTGAGCATATCGGCAAGACGAGAGATGAGCTGACTCTCGATTGGCAATTGAGTGTTCAGCAGTGAGAGGTAGTACTGTAGTTCGGAATGTTGAGTAATAATGATGCCTTCTCCGAATGTGTCATACTGGGGTCGACCTGCACGTCCCAACATCTGGAGCACATCCTGTGGGCTTAGCTCCACCCATCGGCCCTTTTCGGGCGAATAGATTTGAGTTCCCTTGATGATGACCGCATGTGCCGGAAGATTAACACCCCATGCAAGTGTTGCTGTCGACACGAGCACTTGGATATGTCCATCTCGGAAGAGTTCTTCAACTAAAACACGGTCTGGCCGAGTCATTCCAGCATGATGGATCGCGAATCCATAAGGAAGCAGATCTTGTAGGTTGGTATCTTTTACTGTCTGCGCCTGGTCAGTTAAGAGTTCGCGATTTGCAGAATCCTGCTTGATAAATTGCGATATCGTGTCCTTTTCAATTGCCATATCTCGGATAGCCTTGGCGGTTTTGGCGGTCTCCTTTCGTGAATGGACGAAAACGAGCACCTGATTTTTACCGGCTTGGCTCATAACTTTATCATATGTTACTTCATTCATAACCTAGTGTTGCAAAGGTCGGTTAATCCTTCTTCAATATTTACATTTTATCCTAAAAAATGCACTCACTTGGAATCGCTTTATCGCCTTTTTCTCGGTTATCCCGACAAATTTTTGCTCCAATGGGCATGGGCGATAAGAGCTATCGAAAAAGAATAGCCCTTTTTTCGGGTCCACATGTAAAAATGTCGCGACATCTGCATAGTTCGGTAGTGTAGCCGACAGCCCCACCAGACGCACATGTTCTTGAGTTTGTTCGATTTGACGCAGTGTACGAGACACGATGCTCTCCAGGACAGGCCCACGCTCATCATGAAGCAAATGAATTTCGTCAATAATAATAAGACGGACGAGATTTGTGTAGCTGCGATCGGTTGCTTTGCGAGTTATAATGTCCCATTTCTCGGGCGTTGTGACGATAATTTGAGTCTCTGCTATCTGCTGTTTTGTGAGCTGATGGTCGCCCGTCAGCTCCGAGACTGTGATTCCATACGGCTCCAGCAGTCGACCACGAAAGTTGGAAACCATCTCTTGCACAAGGGCCTTCATTGGAGCAATATACACGATTTTAAAGGCATCTCGGTCGATTTCCCCTGTTTCTTCGTCGCGGTATTTAGATATTTCATTAAGAATAGTGAGCATTGCCACATTTGTCTAACAAATGATAATATTAAAAACCATTAATATGAAAAAAAGAAGTTTGGAAACAAAAATATATGCCTACCTTTCCTGCTCCAGTTGGCGCACATAGGAGCAAATTTTCATCATCGCCAAATGCGACAGGGTATACACGACTTTGAACGCGGTTAAGAGATTCGGAATTCTTGAATGCCGCTTGCGCCCACTCTGGAAGATCCGTAATCGGAACACGTTTCTCGTCAGCCCCAAGTGGCTTTGGCTTGGGAGCGGGTACAATAATCTCCTCATAGCTTTTCGCTTTACGTTTAAATGAGCCGTCGGGCAACTTGCAGCGTTTGTTGGACATTAGGTGCGAGCCTTGCTCAAATGCCAAAGATTCCAAATCGAGGATTGCGCGGGGAGCAACAGTGGTACCTGGTTCGAGAACGAGTTTATTCGGTAGAGGGGCCCGTTGCCTATGATCAACATCCATGGATTCTTCAGCTATTCCCCGTGCTGCACCGCCCTCTCCTTTTTGCACTCGCTCTCCACCCAGCTCTTTCAAAATCCAGCCGGCTCCCTTTTCCCGCATCTCTGCCTCTATCCGCTCTCGCTCTTCTTCACTTGACCGTTCAAGACGAGTCTTCCATACGATTAGTTCGCGATTCCGTGTCAATATGCGTACGAGGTCAAATTTGTCATAATCGAACAGAGCCATAAGTTCGTTTTCACAGTCACGTGTATTAAGCGCTTCCGAAGAGAGAATATCCATAGTTGCTTTTGTTTTCTCCTGTGCTGTGTGTGGATCCATATAGTAGGTGGCAATAAGACGCTGTAGCCAGAAGGCGTCAATATCATGTGGTGAAATTTTGTCATTAGCAGGCTTCTCGTTCTTTTCTCCATTAGCGGTGGTGACAATTTCCTCATCAGCTAACATATCACCCCACCCCTCTGACTCTTCAGCATTTGCCTCGCCTTCCGGTAGAGTTGCACCAGTTTCGGTATCTTCCAAGCCCTCTTCCTCTTCGTCTTCATCCCGCACTTCGTACACATTATCTTCATCCTCTTCCTCTTCATCAAATACTACCGCAACGCCGAGTTCTCCCATCTCATCTACGCCGATATTATCGCCATCGACATCGAGCTTCATTCCTTCTCCCTCTGCGCTGTAATCTGTTATTCGCTTTCCAAGACCTACAAGTTGTGCGAACTCTTCCGATGGTAACTGAGTGCCAAGAATTTCCTCAATCTGTTTTTTTCTATCGAAATCTCGAAGCGCGTCATTTTTGAGGATGGCCAGCATCTCATCGGCCGCACTGTGGATCACCTCACGTGCTGCAGCATCATAATATCTATTCACAAAAGCTAATATAAGATCGTACGCCTCGCGCGTCTCTTTTGTGCGTGGACGGTAGATTAGGCCCTCGATGTCTTGCGTAGCAGCAAGCACGGAGGAATAATCATATCCTCGCCGCAGACTACCTGCGCCTTCGCGTTTACGACGTTTCCTCTCCGCATCAGGCTTCTTTGGCTTCTTCTCGATCTTCTCACGCATTGCCCTCGATCCCATCTCTCGCGGGTCTATCCGACCCCAAAGTGTATCTGGCTCCCCTGATGGCTCATGATCTCGCCGTGGAAGCTCAGATCTGTCCGCTTGAAGGACAAGATTTGAGTTGGCCGTGTACTGGTATTGATTTTTTTGGGCGATATTTTCGGCCATGATTATTTAGATCGTGATCAAAAAAAAAATAATGGAAATACGGTACTTATGTTTTGATGACGTTTTGAATTTAGTCACAAATCGGTGGCTTAGAATTTCTTTCTTCGTGTTATTTATTTTCAGAGGGGATGTGGTATAGCTAAAGTTCTTCCTCTTTTCTCGCCTCGTTTTTTCTTGTTTCAGCGACAACAAATATCGAAATGGTACGTATTGTAAAGATGAAGTATGGACTGGAGATAGCCGTTGGATTGATGGATTAGAGATGGATGGATGAATGTGTTGGATGATGGATGGATGGCAGAGAGTAGAGACAAGTTAACATGTTCACCATCAACTAATCCCTCTTCTTACACAAAACAGAGTCACCGTAAATTTGAGGCTCCTCGCCACGGTTCTCTCGGTTTCTTGCCACGCAAGCGTGCTGCTCGTCACCGTGGTCGCTGCAAGGCTTTCCCTAAGGATGACCGCTCCAAGCCCGTCCACATGACCGCTTTCCTCGGTTACAAGGCCGGTATGACCCATGTCGTGCGTGACTTGGATCGCCCTGGCTCTAGTAAGTGTTGGACTCCCTCGCATTTTGTGTTCTTACATTTTTTCTTACGTTTTCGTCTGCAGAGATGCACAAGAAGGAGATCGTCGAGGCCGTGACGGTGATTGAGACACCCCCCATGGTGGTTGTCGGTGTTGTTGGCTACGTTGAGACTCCCCGTGGTCTCCGCTCGCTCACCACTGTTTGGGCCGAGCACTTGAGTGATGAGGTCAAGCGCCGCTTCTACAAAAACTGGTACCGCTCAAAGAAGAAGGCCTTCACCAAGTACGCCAAGAAGTACGCTGAGGGCGGCAAAGAGGTCGAGCGTGAGTTGGAGCGCATCAAGAAATACTGCTCCGTCGTCCGTGTCATTGCTCACACTCAGATGCGCAAGGTGCGCATCGGTCAGAAGAAGGCCCACTTGATGGAAATCCAGCTTAACGGTGGCAGCATCGCACAGAAGGTTGACTGGGCACGCGAACACTTCGAGAAGACCGTTGATGTGTCCTCCATCTTCGAGCAGAACGAATATATCGATGTCATCGGTGTCACAAAGGGTCACGGTTATGAGGGTGTCACCCACCGTTGGGGTACCAAGAAGCTGCCCCGTAAGACTCACCGTGGTCTCCGCAAGGTCGCCTGTATCGGTGCCTGGCATCCTTCCCGTGTCATGTACTCCGTTCCCCGTGCCGGTCAGAACGGTTACCACCACCGTACCGAGCTCAACAAGAAGATCTACCGTATCGGCAAGGGCGACGACAAGGCCAACGCCTCCACCGAGTTCGACCTTACTGAGAAGCGCATCACTCCAGTTGGTGGCTTCCCTCACTACGGTATTGTCAATGAGGATTTCGTCATGATCAAGGGTTGCTGCGTTGGTGTCAAGAAGCGTGTTCTCACCCTCCGCAAGTCTCTCCAGACCCACACAAGCCGCTTCGCTCTCGAAGAGATCAACCTCAAGTTCATCGATACCAGCTCCAAGTTCGGTCATGGTCGCTTCCAGACCGAGAGCGAGAAGAAGGCCTTCATGGGAACTCTCAAGAAGGATTTGTGAGCTGTTTCAAATTTCTCTTGAATTTGAAAATAAAATATTCTCTTTTCTTACATTTCTTCCATTTTCTTTTCGATGCCACCTTTTGACCCCTCCCAAAAACAAATACTGAATGAAATAAAATCATCTAATGTTTAATATGCTAAAATTCATTGAGTCCTTGTGTTGGATATAATTTCTAATAAAGGCACTTCGGAGTGGTACCGTTGAAATAACAGATAGTAATTCAAGCTAATCTGAAACCCAGGAAAGCATTTATTTTTCTCCTAGCTCATACCAACGAAACACTACATTTAATGCTCTAGATATAATAAATGGCACCACTTTTTAATCATTATAAAAATCTTTAGAATCATTATGTGGTTAGCTTGAGACTGCTAACACTGTTCCCACTACAACCAAGAGCAGCCCATAATAAGCAAATGTTCATTAAGGATGAAAACGTTTTCGTTAGTATACAACCATGGATTGAGATCTAATCAGAGTTAAAAACAACGCGAAAAAAAGAGCAAATTAATGGACATGATCCTACTTCTATTTCTTTCTCGATAAATGTAAAAATGCTCTTATCAAATTAGGCCCAAAAACACTGGGAATATCTTACTGAATGACGCCTATTAAAGTAATTATTGAAACCATCTAGCAGCTAGACCATATATGAGATCTAATAAAAGAAGCTTAATTAGCGGTAAAAATCATAAGTAGATAACATTCTTCTGCGAACTCTCGTGTATATTTTTGTTTATGCGATTCAAGTCCAGCATATATAGTCCGATATTAAAATTCCCGCGATTGATGTTTACACTTGGAATTTATTTGATTTGGTTTTACCACAAAATATTGATAATGTGGAAGAATCCATAGCATAGAGGATGAGGTTATAGATACAATAATAAAATATTAATATGTATTGTGTTTACAAATCAAATCGCATTATATTTAAGCTAAATAATAAACGAAAGTGTAGCAAAAAGAAAGTATTTAGCTGCAAGGAGAGGGCCGGGGGGAAAAGTGAAAAAACACTCTCTAGAACACATCTCCTTTAGTTAGCGGGAGCCTGCTTTGGCTCCTCAGTCTCCTTGGTGGGCTCTGGCTTCTTGTCTCCAGTTTCGACGGGCTTCTCGGTGGGCTTAGGCTCTTCCTTCGTCTCAGAAGGCTTCTCAGAGGGCTTGGGTTTCTCAGAGGGCTTCTCGGAGGGCTTCTCGGAGGGCTTGGGCGTCTCGACGGGCTTTGAAGCGGTGGGCTTTCCAGAGGGCTCGAGGGTGGTGCTGGGCTTTTGGGAAGACTTGGAGGGGACGGCGCTCGACTTGCTTGCCTTAGCACGGAGGAGTCCGACATCGAATTCAAGGCGCACTCCCTTCTGCTTGTAGGGAATGGTGGCGGCAAAATCGCCGATCTTGGTGCTGACAACCGAGTCGATATCGACGTCGATGCCGTCGGGATGGTTGTTAAGGATGTCGATCAGAACCTCCTCGCTGGCGGTGAGGGCAATGGTGAGCGTGTCGGAAATCTTCTCCTGGCCGTGGGGGACCGCGATGTTAGTGTCTTGGTCGAGCTCACCCAAGGGGCCGTTCTGGTACGTGATCTTGGCCTTCATGTGGGTTACAGTGAAATCGGTGTCAAGAGGGTTGAAGAGCGAAACCGTGCCGGTGGTCTTCTTGCTGATGATGGCATCGATGCTGGCAACGGCGCGGGACTTGCGGATCAGCTTATCCTTCACTCCCGTCACGGTGGCAGGGACCTTGAGGGAGGCAAGCGAGGGCTTCAGCGAGTCGATGGGAGTCGAGTCGGTGGTTCCGACCACGACCATGTCGGAGGTTTGACCCTCGAGGTATGCCGAGAGGGCGGCGGCGCCTGCGGCAGCACCATCTCCAGTGGGATTGATGACAAGACGCCCGGTGATGGGGTTGGCACCGCGCTTAAGGTTGAGGGCCTTGAGCGAGAGGCTGCCGATCTTCTTGTCCTGATACTGGACGTCAAATGAGACATCACCGGTGTTGATGGCGATGTCAGAGGGATTTTGGAGGGTCGAGGTCAAATCGATCTGAATGCCATCCTTGGTGCCACCGACCACCTTGAGCTGCTCGACCTTAAGGGGCACGGAGGTCAGGCCGCTCATTCCCTTGAGGGTGACGTCGTTTGCGAAAGGAACTCCCTTGAACGCCTGCTCGCCGCCGGCCGTCTTGGCAACAACATCGGAGGTACCGTGCAGGTTAATGGTGGCCTGCGCTTGGGTGGTGAAAGTCTTGAGCAGCTCTTGGATTTGGGCGTGCTTGTCAGCGGCTCCCTGGAGTGGCAAGTCGGCGAACTTGAAGGTAAGCTGGCCGTTGCCGGAGCTGGCGGGGGCGCCTTCGGGAATAGAGAGGGTAGCAATATCGTCATTGCCGTACTTGACGATGGCGTTGGCCAAGTACTTCAGCACTGTGGCATCGCCATCAGCGGTGTACTTCACAGTGACGGAGTCGGAGGCGGAAAGAGGAGAGTAAGGATCGCCCTTGGTGAAGTCGAGATCGATCGACTTGAGCTCGACGCCGTTAATGGCGAAGCCGCCGTCTCGCTTTTCAACGGGGGCACCCTGGCAGGTCGCCACAAGAGCCAGAGCAGCAACAATAGAAGTGAGTGTGAGTTTCATGATGAACTTCTAGTGAATGTGTGTCAGTGAGAGGTAAAGGCAAAGTGATAGAAGGAAAGAATAGGATGAAGATGAGGCGGAACTTGGAAATAAAAAATAAAAAATTTAATACAAGGTCTGTACCTCCCCCCTTTTATATTCTTTTTTTGCTCCCCTCCCTTTCTTCCTATTCAACTTTCTTAGAAGAGTTAGAGTTCATTTGCATTTCGGAAGTTACCCCAGATCTATAATGGAGCTGTGAAAGCGGTCAATCCAAATTGGGGGGGCGCATTCCGGTGTCGCCTCCTCTTCTTAATTGCGGTGCATTGTGTATGACAAAGAGCATTATCGCAGCATATTGAGGCTATATTGTGTGTCACGGAGTTCAAAATGAGCTGAATATCCACGGGTGAGAACGAAGAGAGTCTGTCTGAGCTGATAACTTTAAACTAGGCAGCGAATGCATTACCCCTCCCGGCTCCGTGCGATAAAGGTGAGAGGCATCTAAGATAAGCCTTAGCTCAACTATTCCTTTCTGCCACTGCTATATGGAGCCGAGCAGTGCGGTTTGCTTGGTTTGCGACCTCTCATCTTGCTGAACCTCCAAAACTCAGATTAGGTTTCTCTTCTCTCAATCTTGGCCAGGGATGTGACACCTGTCCGTCTTGGTCGATGAGGGAGGGCACGGCTAGAGGAAGAGGAGGGGTGGAAGCCTTCTCTTTGGGATTCCGCCCGATCGTTCTCTGGCTTGTTCCCCCACACACGGTCCACTTTTAAAGTTCTTGTATATTGTCATACCGGCGGAACTTCTCACACGCTTAGAGTATAGGCAAAAGCGCTTCACTCTATACCCTCAAACTCTTTTAGCAAAGATGCACTTAGGTGATTGAGTATTGCAATGAAGAATAGAAAGTTTGAGGTGTTTGACGGCATTGTCACTTACTCACTCCTCATCATCCCCTCTCCTTCCCCCTAATCACATGCGGGATCATGCGCAAGTACAAGAGTGATGGTGGAGGGGATGGGCGGCGAGGGGGGTAGCAGACGTCCCAACTCTATCCATGAGTTTCTTTCAGAGCGCGCATATTCCAGCAACTACTTAAAAAAAACTTCTTTTGTATCCCATATTCCGCGTATCTTAGCGGTTGATTTTTCCCGTCAAGGAATACACAGTAAGGAGATTTTGACATTGCTAATTCTTATTACAAATAGGACCTTATATTGACCGCGTTCCATTTCACACTCAGCGCGGTTTGCACCTCTCTCCCTTCCTCTCGTCCCCTCTTCCCTCTCTCGTCCTTCGTCGAGAGACGTCACCTGATGCCCGGCGCATAGGCCGCCGCGGTCGGCAACGAGTGGCCGGATAAAACATCACTAGCCTGGGATTTCTCAGAAAAACTTTCTTGGTTCTCCCCTATACTAAGAAAGTCGGTTTGTGACTCATAATCTAATTGCGGGGTAAAATAAACCTTGAATAAACTCTATCATGATTGCATTTGTACATGAGAAATTGGAATCCGCGTAGAGAACGGTTTCCTCTTTGATTTCCCATTCTCCATAATTTCACGAGGAAGCGGAAATACATGTGAACTCCCGCTTACAAAAGAAACTAAAAATAGCCCTCGTCGCTAGTAGCACCGCATTTACTTTTCTCCTTTCACCCGCCCTTTTCTCTTGTTTCACGGCCCACTAGACTATGCACCGATAAACTGATGTTTCTCCATGCTAAAAGCGGCGAGCACTGGGAAATTAAAATGAGCGAGCAGTATCTGGTTCACGGCCATATCCCTATGATCAACGCATCATCAAGGGCAGCCTCGGCGCTTATAGCCCCTTCAATGAGGCTGAGGCTAATTCCAAAGGAATCGTGCAACCAACCCAACCCAAAAGCAAAGGCTATCGGCATTGCGCACGAAGGTTCGACCCATGAAGCGGTCAACAGCGCAACAAAGCAACCGTTTTGCGTATTGATCCTCTCTTCTGATGCAACCCACTCGAGCTGGTCAGCGCTGGGGAGTTGATTGGGTTCTCAGATAAACTTGGATGTGCCAGAATTCAGTTCAATGACGATTCGCAAGCATCGGCGTATTTGGGTTGCCTGAGCCTCTGCCTCCAACGGAAAGCTTATGCGCTGTCTGCGCATTGGTGGGCTTAGTGGTATTTTGCTGCTGCCGTTACTAGACGTGCCGTTTTGTGAGCTAAGCGACGGCGCACCTCCAGCCTATTTCTTGGGCGATTGCGTCTAGGTCAAAGCGCCACGCTCAAACTGTATCCTCTCGGCACTAAATCATATGTCAGAGGGGACGCCATCTACCATCTATCTTGTTTTCCCTTCCTTTTCGGAACAGAGTATGTTCTGCTTGTGCCATCGCCAAGTGTTGGACGCTCCCCCTCATAACCTCTCACTTGAAAAGTAGCTATCACCACCAGAATTTGTAACACTTTGACCGATCCCATGCTATACCTCGACCAACCTGTCTTCTAGTACCTCTTGGTTTGGCCAGGGAACCCCCAATACCCCCCCCCCCCCTAGCACTGTTCCAAATTGATCATGAATACCTCGGAGATTAAGATCCATTTTGCTATCGATAGAGGTCAGCAGTCAATGTCGTTAGTGGAACGAACGGATATCTCTGGAGCCATAGCTCATGGTGCAAAAACTTCACTGCATTGGATGGATATTAATGTTCTTCCCAATAATATAACCTAAAACTTAACTCTACAAAAGGTATAGGCTGCTGAATGACAGGCCTTCTCCTTCATTCTAACTTTCCAGACATAGCTTAGCCGTTTGCACAATGGAATTCTTAATTATGTTAATCTTGAGCTTCATCGAAGCTATGTACCTCGTAACCCTCTACACCCATCAGGCCCCTGTATGATTTTTATCCACGTAACAGTTTGCCTTTGGAATGTATAAGAAAATCTTTTTACTTGAAAAACCAAGCATCAGCTAAAAAGATAAATGGTTTCCAATATAAGATAAACTTTTGCTGATGACAGAAATGTACTGTCAGTCACATATTAGGCTGGTGTGCTAATGGTGAGTGGTCTCGTTGGCTGAAAAAGGCTGTTATTTGGATTCATTTCCTGCAATTTCATATATAAGAGTGATGCTCACGAATCCTATACTAATTGACAGTCACGGGTGATGTCAACACAGCGATTGTTTTCCAGACTTGGTCGAAGTAGATCTATTTGTTTTAACATCCCCCAACACCACATAATAAACACACGAGACTGGGAGAGAAAGCGAAAGTGATCACAGCATGTCGACAAAAGTGCAAAAGATTATGGTTCAACCCATCAACCTGATTTTCAGGTATCTGCAAAATGTGAGTAGATGTGTGATTCACCTTGTAGTACGATTGAATTTTCTTTCATCAGCCGAAATTAATTGTCTCGCGTTGCTCTGTCTTTAGAGATCAAAGGTTCAGGTCTGGCTTTATGAACAGCTGGACATGAGACTTGAGGGTCGCATCATTGTGAGTTGATAAGGTCGCTTCTCTCCCATGATGAAAACATTTGATTAATATTTTTTATTTTTATTTCTTGGCCGGCAGGGTTTTGACGAGTTTATGAATTTAGTGCTGGATGATGCTGAAGAGATCCATCAGAAAAAGCAGACACGAAAACAACTAGGTACATTTTCCTTTCTGCCGATTTTCCTTGATCGTACATCACTCTCACCCCTGTAATATATACTAATAATTATACGCTTGCTCTCTCTTTTCTAATCTAGGTCGCATCCTCTTGAAGGGAGATAATATCACGTTAATCCAAGCAGTGAGTCAATAGGGTGTGCCGAGCCCGATGTGGCTAGAAAAGTTCGGGGGGCCGATATCTTCTTATACTTTGTGTGCGTGTTTATTCAAGTCTATCCCTTCTATTGTAAATATATAAAGATATTTGCTTTATATCGCTCAGTTGCTTTGGCATTTTTGTATAAATGAGGGAGACTGTGGAAAAGTGTAAAAAAGGGAAATAGAGTGGAAGAAAAAAAAGAATCCAGAGGAATAACAAGCCATAAAATTAATTCTTTATTTTAAGCCATAAAGGAAAACAAAAAATGCTTTGCTTTATACACACATACACAGTTCATGATTATCCTTATCGACCATCGAGGATGAGCCCATCCCCCGCTTAGATTTTTGTTTTTTTAGAAGAGACATTGGTATCTATACACGTCCCTCGCCTTCACAATGCCGCATTTACAGGGCATGGGCGTCCCGGAAGCGCTCACCAGCGTAGATTGCTTGATCGCCAAGCTCCTCCTCAATACGCAGCAGCTGGTTGTACTTGGCTAGACGCTCCGAACGGCACGGTGCCCCCGTCTTGATCTGACCGGTGCGCAGGCCAACCACAAGGTCGGCAATCGTGGTGTCCTCGGTTTCGCCCGAACGATGCGACACCATCACGCCCCAGCCAGCCTTCTGCGACATCGTGGCCGCGCGGATGGATTCTGTGACCGTGCCGATCTGGTTCACCTTCAGAAGGAGGCCGTTGCAAGCCTTCTTCTCAATGGCGGTCTGAATGCGCTCGGGGTTGGTGACGGTAAGGTCATCGCCAACGAGCTGGATGTTCACGGCGGCCTGAAGTTGGGCCCACGACTCCCAGTCGTCCTGATCGAAGGGATCCTCAATCGACACGATGGGATACTCCGACACAAGCTGCTTGTACAGCTCCACCATGCCGTTGCTGTCCTTGACACTGGTGCCATCGTTTTTTTCGTTCTTGAAGTCGAGATCGTACTTTCCGTCCTTGTAGAACTCGCTAGCGGCACAGTCCATCGCAATCTTGACCTTGTCGGTGTAGCCGGCCTTCTCGATGGCAGCGCGCAATAGCTCAAGTCCCTCACGGGCATCCTGGATATTGGGGGCAAAGCCACCCTCATCCCCGACGTTTGTCGCGTCGATTCCGTACTTCTGCTTAATGACAGACTTGAGGGCGTGGTAGCACTCGGTGCCAATCTTCATTGCCTCGGAGAACGAGGAGGCGCCCGTCGGCATAATCATGAACTCCTGGAAAGCGAGCTTGTTACCCGCGTGTTCACCGCCATTGATAACGTTGAATGCCGGAACGGGGAGAACAAATGGCTTCTTGCTTCCGGAAATTTCCGCAATGTGGGCGTAGAGAGGGATTCCCTTCTCCGCAGCGCCTGCTTTGCAAACAGCAAGAGACACGCCCAGTAGGGCATTAGCTCCCAGCTTGCTCTTATTCTTCGTGCCATCAAGCTTGAGGAGGAACTCATCCACGGCATTCTGGTCAGTGACATCAAGTTTGGCGTCAATGAGCGATTGGGCAATAGTCGTGTTCACATTCTGAACCGCCTTGGTCACACCTAAATACAAAGCAACCATTAGACTCCCGTGGGCATGTATTCTAAAAACGCGTAAAAAACTATTGAAGATGGCTACCTTTCCCAACATACTCGGTTTTAACACCATCTCTCAACTCCAAAGCCTCATGAACACCTGTTGACGCGCCCGAAGGAACATCAGCACGGAATACACCTTTGCGCGTCGTCACTTCAACCTCGACGGTGGGGTTACCGCGAGAGTCGAAGATTTGTCTGGCGTGAACTTTGAGGATAGACATAACTGGAGTGGTTATTTTTTTTTCTCGTTAAAACGAGGATGAAGAGTCGTCAAAGAGGAAAAAAAAGGAGATTTTTTATGGTGCCGAAGCCAAAAGAAAAATGGGACAAGAAACCCCAAGTTGGCTTGCGCGTGCGAAAATTTAACAGGGGTATTAGTGGCTTAGTAGTTGCGTTGGGTTCCACACGGTGGACTCAACTTAAGATAAGGTGATAAAAAATCAACTGACAAATGTATACAAGCAAAAAAAAAATTGTTTACATATCAAGATAACTGATAAACTAATTATACTTGCTTATATTTGACAAGATAAAACTGGGTTTCAATGTAATAATGCAAGCTTGGCTTTTTTTTCGTTATCTATGCTCACCACAATGGTGATCTTTTCATGCTGCAATAGCGATAATTCAACCACGAAAAAATATAACCAGGGGTCTAGCCTGGCTGAGCGAATTTAGAGCCGTTGCTTTGTAAACATACTCGGTGTCCACTTTTGGCTATGAAAAAGCCTAAGGTGGCCTCCTGTCTTTAGAGTGTTATCTAAAAATATAGAGACAGAAGCGCTATGCCCAAATAAAAAATACATGTGCCCCCCCTATTTACTTGGGAAGTTCAATTTAGCTACAGGATTGGTCGTGGTAATTTAATCAAACTCGCTTGAAAAATAAATCGCCAATCGATCGAATAGATTACAATTCAACGTTTTCAGCGAGCTCCAAGATTACACATAATTACATCCATAGTAAATGACGTTTTGTGTGAAGAAAGAAGAATAATACAGTAATTAAAATCGGATATAAGGTTAAGGTTAGCAAGAAAGGAGGGTATCCGTTTTGCCTCCCAATTGCTCGCCTAGAAAGTGTTGGAAATCCAACGGTTGAAAAAGAATCTAGTAGAAGAGAAGAGAGATTATGTCATTTCCCAAATTATTTTTAAAGGACCGCAGGGCATAAGCAAAACTTACAGTGAATTAGCAGGCTGATCATAGGGTGCCATATGACCTGCATTAAACACACGCAAGAACGCAAAGCGATTATCCGCAGTCTTGCGAACCTCTCCGACATTATTTCCATAGGGTTTGTCTCCCGCACCATTGAATTCCTTGTTCCCTGACCACGGCAGAGCAAGAGTCCACGCCTTGTTACCGTACCAATTGCCTAACATAGAAATCAAACTAGGGTGAGAGGCCCATTTGGGGACGGGTTCTTACAGCGATGCTACTTACAGATATAATCAGCTGTTCAAGGATCAAGCCGAGAATAAATAATATTAAAAAGAATGGGATAAGGGGAATTGTTAGTTGGTTTAGGCGAATGGGGTCAAAGAATCTATCACATACCATCTCCGGCTGTAATTGGATTGATAGAATCAAACGGAGAGGAAGAGGAGAGAAATGGTCAGTCATAGCCTAATATTTTTACGCATGCAATTCCCCGAGCTTACCATAGACCAAAATGCGAACTCCGTCCTCCAGCAGCGGAGGGAGGAGTCTTTGCGAGGGCATCATCCAATCCCCAGCACTGACGAAATTGTTATACACATCGAAGTTGCAGCTCTCATATTTGCTAACCTTGGCTCCCACCGCCTTCTTGACATCGGCGCGATTGAGGTAGCTCTCGATGGCATCCGTGATGGGATAGCAGAGGCCACCCCCGGTGCATTCTTTGCGGATGTCGTAGATGTTCTTCCCTGTCGATTGGAATGGTGAAATCATCACTTGGTTGCAGTAGCTTGTCGCCCTTTCGCATGTGCCTGCATCACCCGTTGCGTAGCAGTTGCTGATCTGTCGTGAGCAAGTGGGGGAGCTCTGGTTCATCCGCGCGCACTGCGTGCGAGAGAGCACAGGCCTATAGGTGTTTCGGCATCCCATTTGCTCGTAGTATTTGTACTGGACAAGGGGGTCCGTGAGCCCATTACCGATCAACAAAGACTTCAGGTTTATCTTTTGGAGAGTATTGGCTTGAGCTTTGAGGACATCACTCTCGAAGCTGCCCTTGTTGCTCTTATGGATAACCGAGCCAATATTGGGCACGTAATGGCCTAAGGGATGAATTTTGCGTTAAATGTGCGATGAAAAAGGAAGAATAGAAAGATCCCCTTCAAGGTAAAGTGTCCTCAAACTTACCGGCGTAGCTCTCTCCGGCGACGTGGAAATCCACCTTGGCAAATTTCGGGTTCTCCTTCAGGAAGAGTTGCAGGAAAGCATACACATCTTTCGCGGCCATCAACGAGGTTGAGGTGTCTGAGTTTCCATAGGAATACCCGACGTTCAAAGGCTATGTCAAGCAGAGTAAAGAAAGGTTCAGTACCACACTACAAGCTCAATGTATGGCCATGTCCGCCAAATCATCCAAGCTACGGTACCTGATCTAGGAAAATGACGCTTGCGTTGCTATTCCACCCGAACTTGTTAAAGTCCGTGCCTGAGCCATTTTCACGCATGCGGCATGGCCTAACGTCGGGGGTGGTTAATGGTCAGTGTGTGCGAGTTCAACCCTCTCAGTTGTCAAAATCGAGCACTTACCCCAACTCCATGAACAATCCCATCATGGACGAGCATCCCGGGCCACCATTAAGCCAGATCACAAGAGGGTCCTTTTCAGGATTGCTGCGAGACTCAAAGAACCAGAAGAAAAAGTGACTATCTCTGTCTGTGTCAAGATAGCCCGAGATCTATTTCCATCAAGAACAGCTGAGCATCTAACCGCTTATATAGTCAAGGAAAGGCAATGCTCAAGTTACCTGTTTGACAGTTGGATCGCAAAGAGTAGGGTTCTGATAACGGAGGGCGTGGTCGGGGAATGCTGGATGCGTTGCTACTTTAAACTCTCCCGACTCAGTACTTGCTGCCGTTTGATTCTCAAGCGCAAAAGTTGCGCCCAAGAGCAGCGTCAATAATAATAATATCAATGTCACTCGCATAACTCTTCTAGGCGAATAATCAACAAGAGAAGTAGGAGGAAGAGGATGCCGGGATAGACGAAAGGGCGGAAAGGAGCGCTAAGGATTCCAAAATTTCTAAATCCACGACGACCAAATGGTCTTTTTATTGCAACCGAACGGTTTTCTTCATCACTTAAGTTTAGCGGAGTACAGGGTAAGATTCAATGAAAACGGTTTTCGGGTCATGCACTCCTTCATTCCCAATATCTCCCGCTTGAAGCCTCAAGCTGACTCAGCACTAGCCTCGGCAGTACTAAATTTAGGGGGCGTTGTCAGATCCATCTCGGATCGTTGCCCACACCGACAGACAGCTTATTTAATTTTACAGTTTTCATTGCTTGATATTCTATCCAATTTTCAATTTAATTTCTTGTCTCGCGTGAGATTGAACACGAGAAACACATTCCAAGTGCGATCGCACTCAGCCACCCCGCACCTAACCTAGTTTGAGGTAAATCCCGACCCGATTTGGTCTAATTCTGACTGCCATAGCCAAGAGTTACCGCGAGAATTAGTAGAGTTTGAACTTTGTCTTTCCATCAGCATTCCTCTAGGATGACCTCACGGGTCTGGGTGCATTTTTGGGCCTACTACGGGACTGAATAGAGGCAAGTAGCATTACCCCATTGACAGCATTCAACCATGACTTCCTTCTGGTGAAAACGGCTGTAAGAAAATAGGCGGACGTGTGCATCACCCGACGCTGATGGATAGATTCACAATGAAGGGCCCTCTGACCAAAAGGATGTGTCTTTGCTTGGAAAGCTCTAACCTCTTTTTTGAGCCACATGAACTTACTGCTATGCTCTAGTGAGGCATCTCTCTATTCCTTGGGGACAAGGGCCATTAGGGTTCCGTAAAGGTGTATACCCTATCCATTTTCATTAACACGAGGCTAACCCTAAATCTACCCAACACATATCGGCTTAGATAAATAAGCGCTAAATTTACCTAGAATCATATCTATCTTTCGTAATCAATGCGTTAAAGCAGAGGGGAAATGAAGTGTCACTCTTGGCAATATGCCACTAAAGTCTGGAATAAAACAAAAAGAAAAAAGGTATAGTGTGCACCACTAACTCGCCGGGCCTACAGGCTTATTAAACCTTCGGCTCTTCCGTCGCTTAGTTAACCGATTGGCAATCCGTTCCTTCCGTCATTCTTTGTCATGTTATCCTATCAATATAGGAAAGCATGATAAAAAAATGTATGTATCAGGATCTCAGAATAGCCAGTATGGTTATAGCCCCAGCTTACCCAAGCCTGTGGTCGTCAACATTAATGAGCCAAGCATGGCTAACTCCTACCTCCACGAGTAAGGCTCATTGATTGCTTGCTCCCTTGCATACACTTACAGTTGTTTTAGCTTGCTTGTTTTCCATTTTGTGAGATTATCCTCATTTAGGGAAAAATCAAGGGAATAGTGTTATCCTGGCTTTATTACCGCAGCAATGGCCTGCGATGATTAGATACAAGATGGAGCGGGTATTTTAGCAAAAGTTTCAGCATTCTATGGAGGGCCTGAACTTGGGTTTACTTATAGATTCACAAAGATTTGCATGTGTTTTCAATCCTCGAGAAAGCGAGCCCTGGACGACTGGAGTTTGAGCATTTTATTGCAGGAACTTAAATACCCCCTGCCATCTGCAAATTTAGGCATCTCCGCTTGTCAAAGCCACCGTGGGTTAAGCTGACCCTAGAGAAATGAAATTCATCAGATCTGCCCAGATCAGGTTGATTGCTGAATTAGGAGAAAAGGACTAGAAATCGAAGTGGTCAGTCCACCACCATGACGGTGCGCAGTCGCTTGGCACTTATCTCTTCCAAATATCTAGTTTGACAAGGCACTCCTTGCCAAGGCGAGGGAAGCAACTCCGGCCCAGCTTGGATGTGATTTTGAGCCACTCTTAACTCTACTTCTAACACGGCCACCACCTGGGTCTTATGTTGAACTAGGTTGCCATGGAATTTTCATTGTTAACCAGACCTCGTTTGGGTCGCATGCCGTTAGTTCATTGTTGAAAGAACAATAACACTAATCGATATTATAAACAGCATAAAGAATGAAAAGACACAAAATGGGGGGGGGGGGGAGGGGGAGGGGAGGAGAGAGGAGAAAAGGTTGCCTAGCAGGCAAAGAGAGACACAATAAACAAAACCTTTAACAATATCAACCAGAAAAGTCGAGAAAATATTATATAGACTAATAGCTTTTACACTTTTTCAAAATCAATTATGGATAGATATTTATGTAAAAAAGAAGGAGATAGAATGAGTATTATGGCAGGGGTAAAGAAGGTAAAATGGAAGAGAGTTGAGATAATATATGAATAACAAATGATGCTAGTGGATAGAATAAGATATGGGAAAGGTTTACAGAGGGGAAATAGCGGGGTGATTTTGATCGTGTGGAGGGGAGAGGATTTCCCCACCATAGGGAGAAGGGGCAAGGGGGTGGTGCGTCATCCCTCACCCTCTTTGGGGTTGCTGATGTTGATGGAGTTGATGTTGCTGCAGCTGGTCAAGGACCAGGCCTTCTAAATAGGAGCACCGCTCTCGCAACTCTTTGGTCTCCTTCCGCAGCTTCTCCCGTTCGTCCAGAAGAGCCACCAGCTTGGCATAGGCACGGCCACTCAGTGCTTCGAATTTGTCTCGCGAGTTGCGCATGGCGGCCATGAGGCGCTTCTTCGCCCGCTGTTCCGCAAAGAGTTGGGAATGCGCCTGCTGTAGCTTGTGAAGCAGCTCCTCGCGACTCTCGGCCTTGTCTTCAGGCGACGTGTCGGCGCTGGGGAGAGGGGGGTGATTCTCCTCGGGAGACGACGACTCGGTCTGCGTCGCTGCCGTATCAACCTTTCGGTCGGTTTGGACTTGCACGTGTCGTACTCGCCTCCCGGTGGCGGGGGCGCGGGGGGAGCGCTCGATCACCTCCACCAGCCCCACCTCGCGCCGCACAAGAGCCACGCGCTTTGACAACTCGAGCTCCACCAGATCCTTCTCCTCCTCGGCCTTATTGGCCGCGTCCGCATCCGCCACGTTTTTCTTGCGGATCATGGCCGTTGTAAAGGGCCCCTCACTGGCCTGCTTCTCGAGCTTGGCATCTCCGTCGAACGCCTCCTTCTGGGAATTTGAGGCCTCCATCCGATAGGGCGAATGCGACTCCCCCTTAGCTGGAGCAGTTGAGAGCGGGTGCATATCCCGGTCGGGCCGACGATAGGCGTCAGGGGATTCGTATTTCTCGCGCTGATAATGATTCACTCCACCGAGTGCGTCTCTTCTCTCCTTGATGCTACTTCCTCCCCCAACGCTACCCTCCTTGGAATTCCCGTTGCTTTTCACACTGCTTCCGCCCCCACTGTGACTACCCATGATATAGTCCTGGGACGAAATCGTCACGACGGTTTCCGCGAGGATGGAGCTTTCCCTGTTCCTCGGCGCCAGATAATCATATTCATTGAAGCCTCGGCCGTCGGCCTTGTTGCTATCCTGGGTGGAGAACGTGTCGTATTCGGTGATAATGGGGACGTATTTCTTTCCCGCAGGGCGCCCCGGTCCGGGCGGCTGCAGCCGCGAGGGGGGGGCCAGCGAGTGAGCCTGAGCTCCTTCCCCATTCATCGCATCCAGCGGCTTCTCTTTCGACTTGTTCCGCCGGAAGAACAACCGTTTTCGTTCCTTCTTCTCGGAAGCTTGCGTCGCGGGCTCCTCGGGTGGCTCTGGCGGCCCCGTGGTGGCAAGAAACTCGGCGAGTGACTGGGTGGTTTGGGGTTTGGCGCTGCTGGAGAAAAAGTCGTCATCAGAATCGTTTTCGTAAACGATAGTGAGAGGGGATTTGGGCACGAGGGCCGCCTTTTGAGGCATGGCGATAATGGTTTAGAGAAGGAACGGGGAGGGGCAATGGTCGAGATCCGGTGGTGATAGAGAGAGAGGGGGCACGAGAGAAGAAGGGAAAGAATAGATAGGAAGGGTCGGACCGAAAGGGTAGAAGGGGGACTTGTCGCGGGAATGAGCACAGAAGCACGAGTTTGTTCGATACTCGCTTTCTAATTAGTCGAGGTTCTCAAAAAAAAGGGGGGATTTTCTTAACGGGTAAGACAAGAAGAGAGGGAAAAAGGGAACACGGGATGGGAAATAGAAGCCAGACGCGAAATGGAAGCGAGATGAAAAAGATGATGGTGAGGTGTGTTCATTCCCACAATGACAAACAACACCAACAGCAACAAATAGTCAGCGGCACAGAAATAAGGATCAATCGAAGAAGAATGAAAAAAAAACAGGAATATGTCCGTGAGTGAAGCTTGTTTCTTTTGTGGGTTGTGTAACCCGCTCACCACTTGAGACAAATGCCGAGTTTCAGACGGAATTAGAAAGTGGTGCTATTTTCGTCTCTCCCCAGTTGAATTCGGATGACGAAGATTCGGCTGGCCAAATAGCCCGGGATGGGTGGCGGAGCGGCGTGCGGACTTCCATCGTCTATTTGCTCAGGTCGGCAGCCGTGGCCGCGGCCGCTGCTTCCATCTCCCGCAGCGTGTCTGCCCGCCTTCTCTCTAGCCATCCGAGCATGCACAATAAGAACCATTAGGCCTCCCGGTCCATATCCTCTTCTCTGTTGAATGGAGCCTTACCGCTTAGCCGCCGGCTGCATTCTGCCAGGTGTTCTCGCAAGGTCCCGTGCCCCGACTTTTGCACGCGTATCGCGTCTCCGTCGTATCCAAATACCTCGAGGTGGTAGGGGGGGAGCACCTGCTCCTTGATGATAGCGTTGGAGATCAAGTAGGTCGCCTATGCAGAATGGGGTGCATCGAAGGGGATGAGGGGGGCTTAGCAAACTCACACATAATGACCGGAATACTCACAAACACGTCGTTGGCCGCATACTCTTTCTGCTGCGGGGTCAGATACCGCATCTCCCAGTTACTGAGGCGCGCATGTTGGTCCTTCGCGAGCTCCTGCCCAAGCATGACTCTGCTCAAGCTCTTGAGGGAAATAATGGGGCGCCTGTGGCCAAAGACGCCTTTGTTCGCTAGTAGCTTCCCCCCTAGGTTTTGGCCGCGATCATATCCACCCTTATCCACATCTCCGTCTCCACCCGCATTGCCAACGCCATCATGGTGCAGGTAACCATGCTCTTTTACCTCCCGGCACAGCCGACTCGCTTCGCACATTCCTTTCGCTTTGATCCCGAGATCGTGCAACTTCTTGGCGTCTATTCGAACGTTTACCCCCATTTTCACGATCTCCTCCGTCTCCAACAGCAGCCGTACATGCTCCGGCACAGCATGCATATGATGCAAATGGAGGAGGAGAATCGCGGTGCGATCGCAGAGTTGGAGGAGGGCAAGAGGGCGCTGCTTGTAGGGGCGTGCGAAAGGAAAGGGCGTGGACCATTCGGAGTCCAGGGCTATGAGGGGAAATTTCTCGCTGGCCGGAGCCATTTGGGATAATTAGACAGAATGGAAGCGATCCAATCCAAGCAAGAACACCCTTACCAATTCATCAGCATGATGCGCGCCATCTTATCCGCCTTCTCGTAGTCGGCCGTGTAGTACACTCGCTGCCGGTGCCGCGTGTAATCAACATATGGGTAGAGGGGGGCATGGGTGGAATAGCACCTGGATCCGCATAGGCGGCGCGGTAGAGGGAGCCTTCTCATGGTTGGGGAGGAGGATTGAAAGGACGAAGTGACCGTATTTATCAGACCACTGCCTATTCTGGGAGGGTAATAATTTTTGGTTCCAAGCCGCAGCCCAATTCCAGTGTCCATTTCTAATCACGTTAGACTAGGAGACAGGAGTTTTTGGGGCTTCTCGGTGGAGGCGAAGAATTCCCCAGATTGATTTGGTCCTATGGTGGACTCCTGGACCCAAGCCATTCCCCAATTCGGGATTTGTTTTCTCGGAATGCAATCGGGCCAACCAAAACAGATATACTATAGAGATAGGGGGAGAAGAACCGGTACTTCAACCCTATTCCAAAGAACATGGTCTTACAAGAATGAGAAACATTCCAACATTCCCTTTATTATCAGGTCACAAGAAGTAAAACTTGTGAAGCGCCACGTCTTCGGCCCGTCTTTTGATGGCCAGTAGTGGTTATTGCAAAAGGGAGGTTGAAGAGGTCGTGTAAAAACGGGAACTAAAACCTCTTGTGAAGGCCTGCCAATAGCTTCATCTTGCCACAGAGCAAGCACATTGCGTCCCCGCTCTGAGTCATCTGGACCCTAGCTTTAGGCTGGGGTAGAAACATCCTCTAGTACTATTCCTTCATTAACTATCGAAATGACCCATCATCATTCGTATGTCACGATGCCATGTCATGATAGGGTAAAACACGGCTCCCTGGAATGCATAGAGACCCCATGCCTAAGTGGGTGGCTAACTATCCAAGCGCGCGCGTACCCATGAAATGCTTGTTCACCACCTGAACACCCCAGTGCAATAAGCGAGTGAACGTCTCTGCTGTATTCACACTATTTGGCTTTTTATTATTTTAAGCTTTGCATTTTGGAATTTTACTATTCACAATAAAAAAAAAGAGAAATGATGAATTCTATGAATTCCAATAGAAATAAAGGGGGAAAAAGGATCATAGGGAGAAAAGAAAAAGGGGAGAGGGGAGAGGGGGAGGGAAAAAAAAAACGTCCATCCTTGCAAAAAAAAAAAAAGAATATATATAAAAGAAGAATATAGTAACAAATAAAAAGCGCATTCCTCAAATATCCACAAGAGAGGAGGGAGAAAGCAACCAACGCAAGAGCCAGATCCAAGAGCCGAGCGGACGCGCCCTTCCCCTTTAACCCGACAAAATGTACTTATGAGAGATTATATAGTAGGAGGAGAGTGAGAAAGTAGGCGGGAAGAGTGCACAACGCTCCGAGTATATATATACATCCACCAACATATATATACACCTTGCGACGAAGGATTGGCTTGAGCCATCGAGCCTCCACGCGTTATCCTTGTGCCATGGGAGGGGTCGGTGCACTCTCATCCGTGGTGGTGTTTCCCGCCTCCCGCTCTTCCACCGCAGCGGCTCTACAAATGGGACACTTGTTGGCCCCCTCGGTCAGCCATTTATCGATGCACTCCCGATGGAAACCATGCCGGCACCGCAGAATACGCACCATGTCGCCTCCCCCGTACTCCGTCAGGCACACTTGGCAGCTGTTCCCCGTCCCCAGCAGCTCGAACCCAGGCACCTGACCCAGAGTTTTGTCAAAGGCTGCACACGGCAGCGCACTATCAATGGCGTCCTGGGTGGTGGTGGGGGGCCGCGCAGGGCCCAGGACGGCCGCAAGCCGGAGCAGATCTTCGTAGGTGGGTTGGTCGGAGAGAAGGGAGGGCGAGGTGAGGATCGGGTGGCCGGAGGGAAAGGTGCCTCCAATGATGAAGATGACGTAGGTGCGTGTGACCCGCCGATGGCTTGGAGGAGCGAGACCCTGGCCAGACAGGGGCGGCCCCGGGGGCAACGCCGTGGTGTTGGTGGAGGAGGAGGAGTAGGAGGAGGACGAGGAGGCGGCCGAGGAGAGAACGTGTGGGTGGGGCTGTGGCGACATCCGGGAGGAGGGGGGCGGAGGTGACGAGGGTCGCAGGGAGGTGGAGCCTTCGTTCCCCGGGGCTGCCGAATCGTTGTACATTGAGAATGGGTATCCGCTCGACATGGTGCGCAGGGTGGTGATGGACGCGGCATCGTTCACGACGCTCTCCCCGTCCTCCGCCTCGGTGCCGTTGTCTTCGGCCCCGTGTCTTGACGCTGAGGGCCGATCGATCGACCGAATCCCAACAAAGAGCACCGGGACCATTCCCGCCTCGTTTGCGTCCGCTCCTTCCGGGGGTCCGCCAATCCTAAAGAACCGCATCTGCCCACTGCTGCCCATCCCGCCGAGCGAGGAGATGTCCGGCATGGAGTTGACGGAGATTGGCAATGGGGCAGGGTTCTCGTCTCCACCCGTGCCCGCATTCCCATCCGTCCCTCTTGCCGTAGTATTTGGCTCCAGGCCCGTATCCGCGCCTGTCTCACGCGCTCCCGACTCTGCATCGTCGTTTTCACCGGCGGCGGCGTCCTGGCGCTCCAGATTGCTCAACATCCGTTCCAAGGTAGAGATGAGGGTGTTGTCCGTGATGAAATTGGCCAGAGCGGCGGTGTTATGCCGCTCCTCGCCTCCTCTCGCGGGCTGGTCTCCGTCCGGCTCGTGGCGCGAGGAAGAGTGGAGCCGCTGGGCTTCACTGGCAGGGTGAGGTCCCGCAAAGTCGGCCGTGGAGGACTGGCCACTGGAGGCGCGCCGCAGCAAGGAGGCCGCGGTGGAGGCAACCAGGCTTGCAAGCACTCGGCTAAACCGCGTGTTTCCTCCGGCCGCTTGCGAGGGGTGATCGTGCTCCACAGCGTCGCCACCATCCAGAAGCTGTGAATCGTGCAGCCACTGGTCGTCTCGAGTTTCGTGGCGCCGTCGGCGGGTGTGCCACCCTTCGCCATATTCCACGTCCAAATGGTCCTCCGGCCCGTAGAGTGAAGGGGGGCGTTCACCAGAGCTGTTCTCAAAGACAAGATTACGGGTAGCGGTGCGGTCCTGCCACCTGTTTTCGTCCTCATCATCTAGGGCCATCCCGTCCCCCCCGCCGATCGCACTTTCTGCTGTAGGGTTCCTCTCGCCTGCATGTTCCCTAGCTTTTTGCTGCTCGTCGCCCTCTTTTTCTCCTTCTTCCTCAGGACCGTAGTCGGCGTGGTCGTAATCATCCAGCCTCCGATAGTCGCCCTCGATGTGACTGTAAACCGGTTCGTCCTCGTGCAGCTGGGGATCTTCCTCCATGGGGTTATATTGCATCCTATCGGACTCTTCAGATTGCGCTCGCCGCTGGTCCAACGGGGAGGACGAGGCAGGATAATATGTGGAATCTCTTAAAGGCAGCCCTACTGGCCGGGTGTATCGAGGGTGAGATGAGGAGGACGAGGAGGAAGGCGATGGCGTCGAACTGCGCAGCATCCCGTGCAGTCGCTGCAAGCGCCCTAAAGGCCGCGCCGCCCCTCCACCGTTTCCCGCGACCCCACCCAACGAACCCGATGAGGCTGATTGTAGCCCATTCCATCCACGCGAGCCGCCTACACAGGAATTGTTGATGCCGGTGCTGCTCCCGCTGGAATGGGAAATGATAGGATAGAGGCTGAATAGCCGTCGTCTTCGGCGCGCACTTGTACTCCTCAGAGCACGCGATGACCGTGCTAGGGGCGGAGTGGCGGAGGATCTTTCTGCCGGATGTGCTGGTACGGGCGAGGGCGTGGATGCCGGTGAGTGATCACTCGCGTCGACAGTGGGGGGGTGGGGATCATGGCTGCGGGAGGTCGAGAAACTATGGCCCATGCTAATTTCGCCGTTGTCCTCCAGTTCGAATTTGAATTTGTATTAGTACAATGGATATACGGGATTAGGATTAGAAGAGGAGACAAGCAGATGGAAGAAATAAAAGCTTAATCTACATGAGGAAAGGCAAAAGTGATGAGATTAGCCTCCGACCAAGACAGCAGCTACACGAGATTGGCATCGAAGGATAAGGGTTATGGCGGGAAACCTTTTTGGTTTTGCTTATCTCACCATGCCCATCAGCAATGGCGCCAAAAAGTCTCAATCATCCACACAAAAACCCATATCCCGCTGACCTCAGCAAGAAACGTCATAATCACAGCGGGATTAAGCTTACATGTCAAGAATCCGGCCTCTACGCTGAGCTATCGCCGCTAGAGCAGGTTGGGCGGAAGAAATGAGATGGGGGAAGAAAAAGAAAAGCGATTCGAACCGAATTCCTAAAAAGAACTCTGCAAGAAATAGAAAAAAAAATTAGGCGGCGGACAGGTTGTTAGAGAAGGTGATTGAAAATCGGCAGCGATGACTCTAGCGTGACTTCCGTTGGATATCTCCTCCCCCGTGCGCCGGATAGTTTGCGATGCTGAGAAGACGGTGGAAAAGGGGCCGATGGGATTTGTAATAGACCGTTCCAACGGCTGGCCTTGTTGACTAATATGCTCTCCTCCAATTCGGCCGCAACTTTTGATTTCAAATTGCTCCTCGGCTTGCGAGCGCGGAGGACAAAAAAGCCTTGAACTGGCCGATTTGTTCCAGCCTCGTTGTAGTTGAGACCGGAATCCCCCTCCACCCGCATCAACCGCGGTCATGGACGCCTGAGCATGGAATGCATTGCCGCATCCGGCCCTGCGCGAAGTAAAGCCTTCCCCATCGATCCATATGCTTTTGTCAAAGGAGAAACTCCCCTCTGCGAGATGGCCTAGAAATGAACGCCAACCCGCGCTGGGCCCGTTTCTTATGTGCGCAGAGCGCGTAGCGTTGCAGGCTCAGTCTTGCTCGCGACAGGCGTCGATTTCACTTGTGCGGTATAAGATCGCCCAAGATCCAATTTAATTGCATATCCCATATTTGGGGCGTTGAAACCAAGATGGCAGAAACACTGGAGACCCTCGCTGGACGCCTATATTCCATTTACATATCACGCATGGGCTTTCTTCATGCCCATATCCCGCTTGGTCTCCTTTATCCATCTCGCGAGGCCCGGTTCTCCGATTGCTGAACTCCGTTATGAGGAATGCTCTCCAACGGAGAGACATTGCAAAGGATCAACCCAGGCTGGCCGAAACCGAGCGTGGGCCTGAGATCGCAAACGATGGCAATGTCGAGTATCCCGACGGCAGATATGGGTGGTGTATTGTTTTCGCGTGTTTCCTCCTCAACTTTGTCGTGTTTGGCTTCAACAATGTTTGGCAAGTGATCAAGGCCATGAATCCAACCCATGCATTTCGACGACTGAATGCACTCATCTTCTGTGATTACTTCTAGGGGAATCTTCCAGGCCCATTACCTTGAAAACCTGCCCTCTGCTTCTCTTTTCCTCCTCTCCCTCTGCGGTAGCATCTCTGCAGGCCTCTTGTTCGCCGCCGGCCCCATCTCGCTCCCGCTGGTGACTCGATTCGGATATCGCCTCCCCCTCTCGATCGGGACAATCCTGGCCCCGGCGGGAATCGTGCTCATGAGCTTCGCCACGCATGTATGGCATCTTTACTTGAGCTTCTCCATCATGTTTGCCTTGGGCGCGTCGATGCTCTTTGTCGCGAGCACCCCCCTGATCCCACAGTGGTTCCTGAGGAAGCGGGGGTTGGCCACCAGTTTATGCGCCACGGGGGGCGGGGTTGGAAGCTTGATTCTGTCCCCCGTGTCGCAGCATCTCATTGACCGGGTGGGGGTGCAATGGTGCCTTCGGATTGTAGGGTGCTGCTGTCTCCTGCTATGTACCATGGCAACACTGCTGGTCAAGCCTTACACCCTCCGCGACCGAGGGTCGAGAGAAATCGCTAGCGACTGGAGTTTCCTTCAGTTGCCGGGCTTTTGGGGCATCCTATCCTTCTCGTTCTTGCATCTCTTGGGCTTCATCGCGCCCTATTACTTCGTGCCATGTATGCATACCTTGGCCATTGGTTTCCTCCTCTTCCCGCTCGGTTGACTAATGAATGGTTTGATGGTTTTTGCCGCCAAGCCCATGCAATCTCGGCTGGCGTCTCTCCTCAGATGAGCTCCATTTTCGTGGCGCTGATGGCGGGCTTCAGTATCCCTGGCCGTCTTTGCTGCGGCTTCCTCTCCGACCTCTACGGCCCTTTCAACATCTCGCTTCTCAGCATTTTTCTCTCGGGGGTGTTTTGCTTTTGCATCTGGGCCCTTCCCCCCAGCTTCGCCTCCCTCTGCACGTTCAGCCTTCTCTACGGCTTCTTCGGGGCGGTCAGCTCGACCCTTGTTCCAGCCTTGACCCCCAAGGTCGTGAAGATGGAGCGCTTGGACTCAGCGCTCAACTTCCTCTTCTTCACCAATTCCCTCCCAATGATAATCGGGGGCCTAGTCATAGGTGTCCTAGTCCATGTGTTGCACGGCTATTTGGCCGCTGCGCTGTTTACGGGGACCGTCTTCCTGTTGGGAGCTGGGTGTCTGTTATGCACCAAGCTTTGGATCAATAAGAGTTGGCTTGCTAAAGTGTAACTCAGGAGTGCGCCTTACTCTGCTGGCACCTTTTTTGTGAAAAGAAACAAGGTTCATTTATTGTCACAATACCTTTGAATGTTGATGCTTAGGCTCATTATATAATCTACAAGGTCGCGCAGAGTGTATATAAAACGAAAGATTAAGGGGGAAAAAATAGAAGAAAATAAACATAGAAGATGGCAGCTAACTCTAATGTCAAACTTGGAATGTAGAATAAAAAATTGTTAAATGAATCACAAGGGAAAGAAGTGTAGTAGTGTCGCTGTCTAGCTTGGTCTCATTCTAATGAGAAGCCCCGGTGCGGCCAAGCACTTGCCCGACCGCCTTCAACTCCGGCAGCTCCCTCGCGCCTTTCACATTGGGCATCGTCATAAATCCAACCCGAGTCAAGTACGCCAGGTACAGTCCGATCAGCTCCTCGGTCATCCGCGGAACGGCAGCCCCCTGGAGAAGTCGCTGTGTGTTGGTGTCGTCCAGTTCGGGCGACTTGGTGCTGGTGGGGAGATCGTCGAGGACAAAGTGCAACAGGGGGAACAGGGCATTGTCTTGGGCCTGCAGGGTGTATTCGGTAAGCGCGTTGCGCCACGTGATGTATTCGTGCTGCTTGACCTCGTAGCCGTACGCCGGGAGGCATCCGAAGAGATCATTGAACCGGAAAGCGGGCACCGGGTGGGTCACATGGAACACCGCCCCTTCCGCCGCGAATTCCCCAGCAGCGCGCTTAGCCACCTCGGCCACGCACCGCGCCACATAGTCGACGGGACACATGTTCACCGCATTGTTGATCTGAGGCACCGACCCAAGTTCAACGCATCCCTTGACAAGGCGCCAGATGAAATCATCCGTGTTGCTGACCCCCGTCTCCGTGCTTCCCAGCACATATCCCGGTCTCACAATGGCGGCGGGTAGTCCGCGACGGCGGGCTTCCAGGGTCAGCTTCTCGGCAACCCACTTCGACTGGCCGTATCCGCTTCGCAGGCCCTCGCGGCTACCCTCCAGGCTGTCCTCCTCGCTAACCCCGCGCCCTCCCTGCTCTATCACCGCATCGCTTAGTCGGACGTAGTGTTCGGTGTCGAGCACGGACGTCGAGCTCACGAAGGTGAAGGACTTGGTGTGATGGGCGCCCGCAAGCTGCAGGGCCCACGCAGTGCCTTCTACATTGGCAGGGCGTAACTTCGAGTACGGGTAGACCCAGTGCACCAGGGCACCGTTGTGCACGATTGCGTCCACCTCCTGGGCAAGCCGCTGCCAATCCGCATCGGAGACGCCGAGCTTCTCGGACGCTAGATCGCCACACACTGCCTCGATGCGGGAATGGTATGCGTCGTCCCACACTAGATGCGCCTTGGCCGACTGGATGATGCGAGAAACGGCGGCTTCGGGGGACTTGGATCGAACATGGCAAATGACACGGCAGCTGGGGTCCAGCCTGAGGAGGGTGGCCAGGATAAAAGCGCCTAGGAATCCGGTCGCTCCTGTAAGAAGATACGTCTTGCTTTTCCCCAAGTCTTCTCCAGCCACTGGTGCGTACTGTGCGGGCAGGTAGCTCGTGAAGAGCTGGGGTAGATCGGCGGCATAATTGAATTCCTCAGTGGGGGACCGCCGACCATTCGGGGCCGACTCTCCCGCCTCGGCTCGAGTCGGAGTTGGGGCCGCGCTCGATTTGTTATCATCGCCGGCAAGGTTGAGGTCAGAGCTCTGCAGCCGATCTATCTCCCGTGCCATTCCCTGGATCGTGGGCTCACGGAACACCAGACTCAGGGGCGCGCCCTCGAAGCACGCCTTGCGCACCTCGAAGATCAGGCGGGTGGCGAGAATCGAGTGTCCACCGAGGTCGAAGAAGTTCTCGTCCAAGGGGATAAAGGGTTGCGGAGGGTTGGGCAAGAGGCGGGTCCAGATGTCGTGAATGGCTTGCTCGGTCGGCGACCTCTTCGGGGCTGCCATCGCGGGTGCGACCGGAAGCGCGGACATTGTGTCTGGAAATGGCAGTGCAGGCTTATCGATTTTGCCGTTGGGGGTCAGAGGCATCCGCTTCAAAGGCACAAACACTACAAGGAAAACAGGATCAGGTTAAGCCATCCATTGGCAACAATTTAGGCTGGCGAGGTGTCGGTCCTTACCCGACGGCACCGCATAGCTTGGCAGCTTGGTCTTCAAGTACTCCCTGATATTCCGGATCAATCTCTTGTATTTCCTCGAGCTGCGCAAGCCTTTTCCACGCTCCCCTTCCTCCCCATTGTCATCGTCGGTGGAGGACAAAAACTCGTCCAAGTCGGCGCCACTCACGGGGATGAAGTAGGAAACTAGCGTCTGCTCCTCGTACTTGTCACGGCGCACCAGGGTGACGTTCTCGCGAACAAGCGGGTGCTGCGAAAGATGGGTGTCGATTTCACCAAGTTCCACGCGGAAACCGCGGATCTTAACCTGGTCATCCGCTCGGCCAGTGCACTCGACTAAGTTAAGAGAGAGAGGAAAAAAAAAGAAAACGCATCTAGGTAAGCATGCATTGCGATTGGATTCGATAGGATAGCCGATGGACTACCATTCCCGTCAGGCCTATACCTCCCCAGGTCTCCCGTTCTGTAAAGCCGGTCCCTGGCTCCCTTCCAAAACTCTCTCCACGGCTCCTTGGTTCCGGTCACTCCGGCCTCCTCAGCGGACCTTTGCCCAGGGAACCAGTTCTCCAGGAATTTCTCCGCGGTTGCCTCGGGAAGCCGCAGATAACCTTCGGCCAGCCCCCCGGCGCGCACGTAAATCTCCCCTACTTCCCCGACTCCGCACATGATATCGCGCTTTTTCCTATTCACCACCAGCAGTTGCACGTTGCACATCCCTTTCCCCGCCGGCATCACATCCTTTTGCGAGCTTAGGAAGGCAGGGTGCGAAGACAGGGGAGGGATATCGTAGTATGAAACGGATCGCTGTGTCTCCGTGGTGCCGTACATATTGATAATGTGGGCGTTCGTGGCGGCCTTTTGAAGTCGGTGGGTGTCGCGCTTCGTGAGAATATCGCCCACAAAGAAGGCATGGTGCAGGGTGGGAATCGGGGTCTGAGCGTGAGACGAAAGAAGCTGGCCCATGGCTGGGAAAGGGGTGGGTAGAGGTTAGAAAAAGTTTTCAGGCGAACAAGTAAAGGGATAGGTGAAGGGCTAAACCATACCAGGGGTCAAGTGGGTCACGGTCACTCCACTCGTTGCCATCCATTCTGCCAGTCGCCCCGGGATGCCGATATCTTCTCCCGTTGGAATCCAGAGCTGCGCCCCCAGGAAGAGCGGGGTGAAAATGTCGCGCTGAATCGGATCGTGGGCAATGCCACTCAGCATCGTGAACCTATCCTCGGAGGAAAGGCCAAATTGCTGGGCCATCCACGGGTAATAATGGGTAAGCGAGAAGTGTCGTCCGCGCACGCCCTTGGGAATCCCCGTACTGCCGCTCGTGAAGCTGAGGGTCCCGATGCTGTCGGGGCCGACCACCACCCCGGGCCCTTGGGCTGACAGCTCACGGATGGGATCCAGGATGTCTTGGCTCGACTCGGACGTACCACCGCAGAGGGTACCGTTGTCCTCAAGGCGTAGGGCTGGGATGCGGCAGGCGATATCCAAGTTGTCTTTAATGTAGCCCTCGACTGCCTCATCCAGCCGGCCCGCCTTCTCCAGCACAATGATACCCCGTGGGGTTGCCACCGAAAGATATATCTGCTGCCTGCTCGGGGGGTAGGCCGGGTCGATCACACTAAAGGTCGCGCCCGCACGCAGCACGCCCATGATTGCCACCACCAAATCCACGCCCCGGTAAGCATAAATCATCACCACATCCTCGCGACGGATCCCATTGCGTAGTAGATGGTGAGCGACCATATTTGTGGCTCGGTTAATTTGCGCATAGGTGAAGGTGCATCGGCCCTCATCCCTTGACTCCACCACGCAAATTCTATCGGGATGTCGCCGTGCATTCTCCTCGAATATATCGTGGATGGCTCCGCGCCACTCGCTCCACTTAAGATTGGCGGTGGGGTTGGGAATCACCTCCTGGCACAACCGAGTCACAAGGGGGATGTCGCCAACAGTTAACTTGGTATTCTTGCTCACCGTCTCCACTACACGCACCAGCTGCTCCAACATGATCTCCACTCGAGCCGGCGAAAACAACACTTGGTTGTATGATACTCCAACTTCCAAGCGGGGAAGAAGCGCGTCTCGCAATGACGACGAGGAGTGGGAGGATATGATAATGGTCAGGTCGGTCGATGCTGATGTGGGTGCTAGCGCGGATTCTGATGGGGCGTCGGTGTGATTGAAGAAGCGAATGCGGAAGAGGGGTTGGCGATTTTCTTCGGTTGAGGAGGGCTGTAAGGCATCAATGAGGGAGGTGAAGGGGACTTCGTCATTTGCTGCTTCTTGCTCCATCTAAAATAAAACCCATAGCCATAGATACCCAGATCAACGCGCTGATTACCTCGCTAATAATAATGCTCCAATGCTTCTCAATTTACCTTGTGAGCCATTCGAACAATGTCTTCGAAGGTGTTCTCCGGGTTCACGCTTAGCTTTAGCACCAGCGGGTTACCTGAATCGCTGGAAGAGCCCACCGCAAACTCCTCGTCGCCCGTGTATCTCTGTAGTAGCACTGCAAATGCCGCGAGCAGGATAATGAAAGGGGAAGGATGGGTCTGGGCCTTTCCCTCCCCCACTTGAAGCGCCAATGACAGCTGTAGCAGGGCGAGAGATAGGGACTCCGAGAGAGGTAATGTGTGAAATGCTTCGATAATCTTGAGGGGCATTGGCCGGGGATAATCGGTGGGAAGTTGAAGGTCGGCGAGGTTGTGAAGGCGAGCATGCCACCGCTTTAATCTTGCTCTCAGCTCCTCGGGTGTGAGCTGGACGGGAGGCTTTTGTTGTTGTGGCGGGTTGAGCGTCATATTAGAATAGGAGAGGAGGTTGTATTTTGGGTTGTTCTAACTAAGTAGTCAATGAGAATTCCTGGATCAAGGGGGGGGTCGAGAGAACACGCTTTTAATAATTTGCTCGCTCAGAGATAATCAAGTGAAAGATGATCGATCTATTGGGAAAATACACAGTCACATCTCTCTATCACAATCTCAGTCATTCAATTTCAGAAATAAATTAAATGATTTGTCTATACCTAATCTCCATATTATATGCATTCAAAAAAAGGGCGAAAACAAAGTATAAAATATATATAAAAATAACGTGAAGTCAACTCAAGTTAATCCAAGAATATTTTCGTAAGAGAAAAAAAAGCAAAAAGATCTATTCATCTATACTCGGTATTTGTCCATAAAGTTTCGGTGGAAGTCCTCAAGCAGTCCACAGAATGCATCGAATTGGTGCTCGGGAGGCAAGAAGGTGCTTCTAAAATGCCATGTTCCGGCCTTTTGGCCAAAACCAGATCCAGGAACCACACACACTCCAGTTGCTTCAAGCATCTTAAGGCAATAGAATTCATCGGGCTGACGGTTGGCCTGTTATTGTCAAGGAAAATAAACAAGAAGGTTAATGCCACCAAAAGGGTTCAGGGAGAGCAAGTACAAGAAGAAGTAAATACCTCCTTCGCAGCACGGATGGCACCCTCCGGTAGCTGCACTTGAGGGAAGAGATACATAGCTCCCTCGGCGTCGTTGCATGTCACGCCTTCCAACCGGTTAAACAGCTCACACAAGCGCTTGGAGCGTCTCTTGAGGCTCTCGTAGATGCCGCGAATCTCCTTGTCGTAGAGGGCAAACGAGGGGTCATTCTTCTTCGGGGGATTCACCATCAAATCCACCATGATCTGGCCTTGCACGTTGGGGCAGAGGGAAACGGACGCAATCTTATAGATTTCCTCCAGAACGCGGTTGTCGATCCCCACGCACTCAAAGTAGCCTCCACGGCGCCCGCACTCTCCGATCATTCCCTTGGAGATGGAGTGGAAGGAGAAGAGCTCCACGTCATCCGCGCCCATGTCGCGCACAATACGCTTGAAGGAGTGGAATGGACGGGTCTGCGGGGCATAGATGTTGGTCTGGTACACCTCGTCAGCAAGCAGCACAAGCCGCTCGCGCCTGCAGAGGTCGATGATTTCACGCATATTGTCGGCGGTTAAGCACTGGCCCGTGGGGTTGCCCGGGTTGATGATGCAAAGCGCGCGGACGTCGGCCCCTTCGTTGCGAGCCTTCTCCAATGAACGCTGCAGCTCCTCCACGCTGAGACCCCATCCTTGCTCCTCCTCCAAGAAGTAAGGCACTGCCCTTGCTCCGACTTGCGCCAGGGTGGCCGAGTAGAGCGGATACTGGGGGGTTGGGATCATGATGCCCACGTTCGAGTGCTCCACCAGAAGCTGCAAAATCATCTGCACTCCTGCCGATGCTCCCTGGGTCAAAAAGATGTGGTCAGGATTGGCGGGATGGCCATCACGGTCCTCGATAAAGCGTGACACGTTCTGACGGATGTGAGGGATTCCTTGAGAATGGGAGTACGCGCCAATGTTTCCAATATGCTGGAGCAGTAGGGCCGCGCGTTCAATCGCATCGGAAGGGTAAAGGGCGGAGACCTTGTCGCGGTTCTCAGGGAGCAAGAGCTCAGGGTATTCGACAAGAGAGGCAACCTGCAGAGCAAGCAGAGCAATTCACCCATACAAAATTAAGATGGGAATCAAAATGGCCAGAGGGGGCCACCGGACAGAAGGAAACTGCGGGCTTACCTGGCGGAAAAAGGTGATAGGTTTCTGCTGCAACTGTTGGGGATTTCCGATATTGCAGTTCACAATCTCTTTAAAGGGCAGTTCTCCTCGTACCAAATCCTGTCCAAATTATTTATGGTTTCATATTAATAATAATTCTAATCTTGCATGCGTGTGCACTCTCTCTCTCTCCCGGAATACACACCTGCTTGAGTTGCTCGGCGCGGATGGCAAGCTCCCCACGCACGGCGTACTCCACTTGGCGAATATGAGGGTTGATGCGGTCGATCGTCAGGTTTTTCATGGCGGTATGATTTGCACCCAATTTCGATGCTATTTGCGGAGCCCCCCCAAAAGCGAGTTAATAATGTGAGTCAAATTGTGTAATCGGCATTTGAGTTTTGATGAGTCAAAGAGAAGGGAAAGCATGGAGGGGGGGCCAACCGGAATGGATCCCCAAGAATTACCTTGTGTAGACATGGCACGTCCAACCGGGAACTTCCGACTTAAATGAGAGGGAATGGAGAGATGGAATCGTCTTATGGCAAACATCCCAAGTGTCAACTTTATAGGTAAGACCGGAAAGTTAAGGGCGGGGGAAAACACTAAACAAAAAATTATTATTAATGGAATGGAACACCGCCTCTGGGTGAAGTTGGAGATTCAAAATGCCCGCTGATTTCTGGCAGCAGCCCTCCCCAACCCTCCCCCCGACCTTTCCCAATCAACTCAAAATAAACTCCTTTTCCCATCGAATTGCAACTGCGACTCGTTTTCCCCCTTTCTCCTCGGAAAGGCCATTTCTATCCTCTGTTCTTTGCAAGTCAGCCGCCAAACTATCTGCGCTTGCCCCGGTTTCCGCAACTTTCACACGTATGTGCCCCCCCGCAGCTCTGAGAAGTGCCGCGAGAATAGCTCACGCAAAAGAAAACTCCCTGGTAAGACTCGGTTTGAATAGCAGATGCCATCTTGGATGGAGAAAAGAAAAAGATTATTATTGAATTTAATAGTAAAGAGAGAAGGGGAGAAAGAGAGAAAGAGAGAAAGAAAAAAGAAAACCTATATATCAATAAATATTCGTATGAACACCAGATTGATATAGAAAAACGGTGGTATATTAAAGGTAACGAAAACAGGATTTACTGTCAACCCGCCAATGCGTGTTGAATCAAATTAGGCTGGGGAGGGGAGTGGCCCCCCCCTCCCCCCTTTCCCCATATTCTATTGCGCCTCGCGGCTCCTCTTCACCCACTTCATCATCATGATATCCAAATCGTTCAACACCCACCGACACATCACCAGCAGCACTCCTAACCAGCTCTCCACTCTACTCTTCACCCTCACATCGGTGACCAGTGCCCATGCCTCGAGGGGCTGTGCGGCCATAAAAACACGCACCACTGCCTCTATATAGAGCTGCGTCATGTCGTCGCTTGGCCGCCGACTAATTCGCTCCCCCACGGAGCGCGTGATTTTGGAGCCCCAGTTCAAAAAGGACGACTGTTTCCGGACTCGCGGCTTGCCGTCTTCCTTACTGGCAACCCCAGAGCCAACCCCACTATGAGAGTTGGTCCCTAGACTAGACCGCGGATCCACCAATATCTGCTCGTTCAGCTTGGGCAGAGGACCAAACTTCTTGATAATAATGGATAGGACGGCATCCAGCGCGGGATCGATCAATTGGATCTCCTAAAGAACGGAAAAAGTGTTTAACTTCTATGCCAAGTTGCGGAGGCAAAGAGAGAGGGAGAGCGAGGGGTGTCTTGGGCCTTACCTTGAGTGTGCCTTGTATATTCTCCAGCTGCTCCCACCGCCCCATTCGCGAAATCGCGTCGTAAACGGCGTCGCATACCTGTAGCTTTGTTTCCAACATTCCCAGCTTCAGCCCGGGCTGTAGCCACACTCCTTTTGGCACATAGAGCTTCGGCGTCAGATACCATCCGTTACGTGCACTTCTTTCTATCCCGCGCATCAGCCAGAAAATGCGTGCACGCGCCGAAGAAGGACACGGCTCAGGCCCACTCTCCGTGTACGGCGAGGAAATATAGGCATTGCTCCCTGGAACACCGTAGAACATGGAAGGGGATATATTGGAGTGGAAAGGAAGCTGCGGGGTGAAGCCCATTGCCCCCGGAGAAGGCCGCACTATCTCGCAGGATTTGGATCGCAAAGGAGCGCTGTGGGGCGTCAAGCTCTGCGCAGGCTCCTGGGGTGGAGGGCTGTCGGAAGTCCGAGGCGGGGCCATGGAGAGTGTTGGCCGCCGCTTGCGCACGTAAAATGTCGCTGGCGCTTCGGCTTTCGACAGAGGATGGAGTGGAGGGGGCGATTTGGGCGGAGAAGTAGTACACTGCGTAGGTGCAAACGATAGTGGAGGCGACTCTTCGGGCGAATCGGTCAGGGATGCAAGGGAGCTTGAGAGCGAGTCGTTCAACCACGGTTGGGTGGTTGTGTCATGGGATGAGAGATCCGTGGCCGAAGGGTTATGAGAAGAGCACACATCCGACGCCCTGCCAGAGATGCCATTATCCTCCTCCTCCTCCTCTTCTTCTCCATCTTCTCCTCCTCCTCCTCCTCCTCCTTCTTCTTCCTCTTGGTCGTTTTCTATTGCCCCGGCAGGCTCGTACCCTTCATCCTTTCTTCTCTCTTCGCTCTCTACTAATTCTCCATCCCCTTCTTCTATCTCCGATTCCACTTCCACCTTTGCTTTCGGCGAAGTCTCCGATTGTACATCTTCAGTTATCACTATTTCCACCTCTTTCTCCTCCTCAGCCTTTGCTTCCTCCCTGACTTCTTGCTGCGCCTCGTCAGCATTCTCATCTTCGTTATCGCATACACTCCGCTCGTCGTCATCATGGATTCCTAAGGATCCCGGCGTTAGTGGTGAAGGAGATGGTAGTGGAGAAGGTGGTAAGCCGTTGGACTTTAGCTCTTTCCTAGGGGAATTAATGAGCGTGTGTATGCGGTGCTGATACGTCTCCAGCTTTTAAAAAAATTCGTTAAAAATACGCAGAATGAAAGGAGAGAAATCTCAATCGAGAAATGGCCAAGCTTACAATATAGTTTAGCTTCTTCCGATGACTGACGGATGACTCGTCGATCAGCTTTTTCAGCAACACAACTGCTTCCTTATATGCGACTATAGCCTCGTCCACTTTCTTGGCTCTATCGAGACGCACTGCTGCCTGAGCCTTGATATGGGCTGCATCAAGAGCGCGTTTAGGTGAACAAGAGGAGACGGTAATAGGGGGATTGATTGGGAAGGAGGGAAGGGTTGATGGATGGGTCTGATGGGTTGTCATCTCTAGCAGGATGGATAGGTCGATGCATGAACAAAATAGAATTATTATAGGGTGAAGAGAGTAGAAAGCATTGAAAGACGAGGAATCGTTTATAACATAACCATTAATCCGGAATTAAGTCATCTACTATGCTTGTGTAATTTAGAGTGAATTAGATGAAGTTAAAAAACAAGATATAGAATATAGAAAAAAAAAAAACGTAAGAAAGAATGTAACTGCAACGACGAAAAAGCTTTGGTTTCATCACATCAAATAATTTTGTGTTAATAAGGCCATTTTTGGACATCCGCATCTTAGGTTAAGATTTGCGAACAAATCTAAATATTCAAATCAGTTCTGAAGTTTGGACGTTCCAAATAGCAGGGCGACAACGTCATCTCCTTCTATTTCGTGCCAGGGCCGTGCAGGTGGCACACTCACTGGCACCCGTGCACTCTCTCCTCCCTCTCTTCCTGTAGAGACTATGAAAGGTACTTGGACTCCTCTCGTGACCTCTTCAAGCTCTTAACCATAGAATTGACCGAGCATTCCAGTTAGCAGTGGGGGGTTGCGAACTCGCACGCAAGGACCCTTTGGGGATTCAGTACATGGGTATTTGTTCTGCTTGCAAAGGATGCCAAGGAACTTTCCAATCTACTTAAGCTCACTAACTCCTTCTCACCGACTCTAAGGGGGGGGGGGGAGGTTTGAATCGAAACAAATGCGCGAAAGAAAACCAGTGGATAGGAACAAGGATATTATTATTAATGAAATATGAAGGCATGTTTTTCGTTCTACAACAAAACTCAAAACAAACTAAACAAAGTAAAATGCAAAACTCTAGAGTTTGTTTTTCCATTTTCCCAGTCACACCTTTCCAGTTTCCTGCTCTCCACTGCAGGCTGGCACCGTCTCTGCCAAGTAAATAGAATTAAAAACCGGAGTGGGTGGTGCCGGCCACGACAATTCCCCAGCGGAAATCGCGCTCGCTCGACGAAGCACCAAATCATCCACGGTGAATCCGGATGGACGCCTCTGAACATTGCCGGCGGAAGCACGGCGGAACCGCCATTCTGCGCTAGATGGGGGCCGCTGCAGCAGAGGGACGACCAGAGGAACTACTTTGGAGTCCGGCATCGGGAAAAAGGAGGGGAGGGGAGAGGGAGGGGGAGGGTTCGATGATCAGTGGGTGGGGCGGATCGAAAGGGGCTGCAATATTCGGGACTGGAACCGGATTGGGTGAGGAAATGGGAGAAGGAGAGGAGGGCGAGGGAGATAGTTTGCTTGCGCTCTCTAGAAGCTCTCCTCCACCCGCGCGGGCGGAAGCTGCGGCTGGCTCGACCTCCGGCGATGCAACTGTTTGAACCGGAACCAGCGCAAATGTGAAGGAGTTTCCCTCCTCGATCACGCACTGTACTTCGCCCATCTCTCTCAGCATCGCAGGAAGCCTTGGTGGAATTGGGGGGGATGCCCCTTTGCTTTGCTGGGCTTTCGCGTCGGCTGGGGTCTGCTTATCGGTTTTCCACGCATGGTTGGCTTGAGTGTACGCATATGCTTTACAGACCCCTCCAACATGCAGGCAACCCAACGTCACGGCATAAATCCAGGCGGCCTACAGAGATACGGTTCATTAGGTTAAAAATAGAGCGCATAGTATGGAATACAAGCAGCGATTGAAGTAACCTGGTAGCCAAACAATCGACAAAGCCCGTAGATGATGATCCCGGTGTACTGCAACAAATGTACAATAATAAACAATGTCATTTTCCTGGTCACCTGCTGCACCGAGCCTCCATTGGCTTCAGACACAAGAGGCTGTGGCTTGGAGGAGAGGGGAAGGCAGTCACGGGGAGTGGATGGATGGACGAGAGGAGCGATCGAGGTGGCAGGAGAGAGGTTATGGAGCCGAGAGGCCTCAATGGGGTGCGTGGGGGACCCTGCCCATTCCAGCCGCTCGGCGCGCAAGGCCAGGCTAGTAGGGGTGGTAATAGGCCCTTCTCTCCGCAATAGCGGATGGGGCGGCTTCACCGGGGCAGTGGGCGGTGAACCTCTTTTCTTTCGAACCACCTCGGAAGTCTCGTTGAACGTGTTGATGCCCACAATCACAATGAGTTCATCGTCAGCCGACACCAACTTCTTGATCACCTGCAGATAGCAGTAGGTCGTTGCCAGCAGCACGATATAGTTGAAGGTAACCAGAATGGCAAAGAAAAGAGTTTGGCCGACGGCTTGGTTAAGAACAAAGCACCTAACGAAAGGAAGTAAGTGGACCTCGAACGCGTGTAGGGATGAAAAAGTGCACGCGTGACCGCATCCATTTACTTACCAATAGGTGTCATTTCCAAATCCTTTCAAGCATAGCGTCGCCGTCGTTACCGCAATCGGTATAAGCGATGCATAGGCCAGGAACCTCCAGTCGTACCTCCCGATCTTCACCTGGCATCCCCTGCATATCTTTTGGTATATGATCAGCGCCATCATACCGGCAAGCCCCATATTGGTCATGACTGCGAAATTGATGGTGGCGCCCATGGCCGAGCACACGGACGCCCCAGGCAGCATGTCCACCGCAAGGCCGTGGAGGCAATTGACGAGGGTCAGGGTAGCCGTGACGAATTCGAGCGAGGCCATGTAGAGCGGAAATCGCACGAAAATGCCGAGCCGCTCTCCCGTCTTGGTAAGGCAGCTACGTTGGTGGTAGGCTCTACAAAACACGTACAAGGCCGCAAGAATATTTGCCACACTGGCGAGTGCTCCGGTGGCCAGCACGGCTGCGCTTCCCACAGAGTCCTGCTGACTGATACGCAATGTCGGGGGGGTTGAAGCCGGCAGGGGGGCGCGCTCCAAAAGGAGGACATTCGGGTAGGGCAATGACTCCACACAGGAAAATGCAAGTGATATACATATACAAAGAACGAGTCGCACTATCATTGGGTTATGGGGTGAGTATGTGAGGGTATGTAAAATCGACAAGATGAAAGACAGGATAGGGGGGAATGTAGGAGGGGGAAGTGGCTGTGAAATATGCTAACGCGAGCAGTATATCGTCAGTCTTGTGGAGAAGACGAATGAGAACGCGAGGCACAAGGAACGGCGGATGGAATTAATGGAGAAGCTGCGATAGGTCGAGCAAGCCGATAGAATAGTAATAAGAAACGCTGAATTCACGCGGCGAATGGAGGGAAAACAACGATGCCATGACGACACCCGATAACAGGGGCTAAACACAACGAACGCGATGACCGAGAAGGACGCGAAGAGCCAGGCGGATTAAGAGAAAGAAAATCCCCTCCAAGGGTAACAGCAGAACAAGGAGGCTAGGCCTGACCATAACCCGGGCCGCCTCGATATTAGGCTCTCGAGGATGGAGGCCCATTGGCAGAGAAGGCAGTGGTACAAATGAGAACTTGTTTTATTCAATTTCCAATTCACGCTGTGGCAACCTGCCAACAAGCCATCCGCCGAGCGCATTCGACAACCGGTTCCTTGCAATAGTAGTGATGCAAAGGCCAGCCTCCCAGCCTTTGCTGGAAGATTGGAGCCCAAGCCTAATCTCTCGGGAGAATGACAGATAAAACCGTGTTTTCCCCAAAAACATTTCGTTTGCCTTCAAGCTAAGCTTTTCCCCTGGTGGAGCCACCAGCACGAGCTAACTGCATTGGGATAGAGGATGTAGGCATGTTTGTAGGGGGCCGAGGATGCATAGCTTTTTAAACTAAGTGCTTTAGATATCTAACAAACAAACGGCTAGTCTAATGGAATAATACTATATGACTTATATTAATAGGCACAAATAGTAGTGGAGATCTTGAGGTCACGATGCCAGAGGAGAAAATGAACAGAATTACACAAATAAAGAGGAATGAATTGACGATTGCAGATGACTTTGGATGAGGAAGAAAGCATTTCCATTAGGAGGAGGTGGAGGTGGAGGTGTTGTTCACTGTGCCACCGGAACCTTTGGTCTTTGCGACTGCCTTGGCGCCAGCAGTCTTCGCCTCGGCGGGCTTGGTCGCTTCCTTCACGGCGGGACTCTTGGAGGCGGTCTTGGTGCTGGCGGACTTAGTCGCCTCCTTCCCTGCAGGACTTTTGGGGGTGGTCTTCGTGTCCGCCTTGACCGCCGCACTCTCCCCCTTTGCAGTGGAGCTTGCACTGGCCTTAGCCTTAGGGGTTGTCGAAGTGCTCTTGCTCTTGGGGGTCTTTTTCTTTGGAGCCGCTGCCGACTTGGCCTTGGCGCCTCCCTTTTTCCCCTTGCTGGCGGCGACTTGATTTGCGGCGCGAGCCAGCATCATATCGAACACCCCATCTGCAATCTTGTTGCCGAACCGCTCCATTTCCTTGTCACTCATATTGTGTTCTTTGGCGTACTCCTTTGCAACCCGAAGCCCTGCCTCTCGCCCCGCCTTTTGCGCCTGCTCGAACCGCTCTTTCACACTGGGAGCAGAGGACTTCGATGACGAGGGCGTTGTGGAAGACTTGGCGTTACTGGCTTGCTCCCCGGCTTTACGCTGGGCAAACGAGGTCGCGTCCGCGCCCTTGAAGCTGGAGGCGGTCAACGCGCCTCCCTTTGCGCCGGCATTGTCTACACTGCCGCCCGAGACTCGGTTAATGGTGGGGACAAATGCGCTCGATCCCGACCCCCCAAATGAGTTCATGGCGAGCTCGGCCGCTTTCCCGATGGCGCTCCCAATCGACTTGCCGATATTCTCTCCCTTTGCAGAGTCCATTCCGGGGATAAAGTTCCCGGCAATGGCCCCAAGGAGGCCGCCTCCAGTAGATGCCAAGTCCTGAGCGGGACTGGTGGCAGTAGCACCGCCCCCTCCGCCGCCACCGGCATCCTTGTCTTTGCTCCCGCTGCCTGCCCCAAATATGGTGGCAACTCCGTCGATAATCCCGCCGATGTCCACGCCGCCCCCTCCGCCCTCTCCACCACCACCGCCGTTGAGGGAAAATCCTTTAGGCCCTCCAAGGCCCATTCCGCCCATGCCCATGCCCATGCCCATGCCCAACATCCCCATTAGGGGCTTGAACATCGAGCTCATGCCAAACAATCCAAACTGCCGTTTGTCAAGCGCCACCTCGTGCTCCGCGGAATAGGGGCTGGCCTTATCGAGGGAGGCGACCGGCAGCGCATTGGTTCCAGCCACGGCGGCTAGTAGGACCACAGGTAGAACTCTAACCATTGGCTATTCAATGAGGTTGGTAGCCGTACTTGGAATTAATCAAAGAGAGGGAGAGAAGAGCGTGGAGAAAAGTTCAACTTGGAATAAATAGGCTAGTCGTTAGAGGGGAGGAAGGAAGGGTGTAAAGCTCTGGAAAGATGAAGCGAAAGAATGGATCCAGCCGTTCAATTTCACAATTGTTCAAATGCAATGAATGAAGTAAAAAATAGGGAGAGGACAGCCTTTCCCAACCTCAGTTTAGTTATTTATACCAGTCCCTACCGGTTAACGTGGCATTGAACATGAAGAAAAAACAATATTCCAGCGTGGGACTTGTAGTGTCCAGTGTTCGAAAAAAAGGTGCTCGCGGCTGCTATTTGTCGCGTCAGCGAGAATCCCGTCTACACGGGCGAAATATCACCACTCTTGTGCACATCGAGTCAAGAATCTTCTATTCACGAACCTCTGCTCGTGGCCGTAGAGGGCTCCTAGGGCAGCCGATACATTGGGGATCCGAGAGATTTGCCCCAGCTTTTTCTTGGATTCGCAAGGGGCTTTTTCTCTACTTACTAGGAATTGCGAGAGATTTTTAAGGCTAGTGTTTCACATGAATTTATTAATTTCGGTAGACTTCCCTGCCAGAATTCTTGCGGTGATGCGAATTGGCCAGAGCCTATTTTCTCAGAACTCCTCTTGCTTAAGAGCGAGTTGTTACTGAAATCTTAAGACGACTTGGATCTCGGGCTCCGAAAGCAGTCTGCAAAATAGGATGAAAATGTTGTAAGAGTCGAGACCTAATAAAAGTTGCCCCCGTAGACGATCCATCCTCCTCCACCTCAATCATTGGTACTTCTTTTGCTTGTACTGACTTCGAAGAACCGTAGATCGGATACTCTAAAATCCCCCACAAGAGGCTCTTATAGCCTCTGAATGCACCCTGTTCATAAAGGAAAGCTTCAGCCCCTCCCTCTGACGCTAGCCAAGCAAGCCGCTTGGGATCCCAAGGTTGCACTCGGTAACACCTCTAGCCCACTCAGGATATACGATTATTCCGTAGCTCAAGTGACGATGAGGTAGGTGAATGGGATAGAATTGAAGAGGACCGTGGCTGTATGCATTGCATGCTAATTATTGACTTGCTTAATTGCGCTTCTCGGTATTAAACTATTTCCCTGTATCCGGACTCTCGGAAAATGAGATCATGCCTTTTTTCCTCCAATTGAAATATTAAGGGACTGTTTGATGACGTGTTCATTTCATTTAGACTGTGTGAAGGAGAGTTGGATGCAAAAGGAAATTTTTCTAATTAGCCGATGCACAACGGAATCGGGCCATCGTAATCATAGCGAAAATGCATAATGACAAATTCTCGTGAAAAAAATATAGCTGGATAGAATAGAGACATAAAGTGACAACGACCCATTGATCGGTACCCTTGAACATTCGAAGAGTTAAGCGTCTGGAAGTCTCCCTCAGTTGTCTTAATTCCTTGTGCTAATCCAGCCCCGTCTATTTGCATGGGTTGAAGATTTCTAACTCTAACTCTGATTATATGTGATTTTATCACATAGAACCTCGTCGAATGATTCAACAGGGAGAGAACCTTCATGAGCTCTGGATGAACCTTGATTTCTTTTGCGGTCTCATCTGAACCCAACTGCAATAAGCACGAAGTTTTGAGGACTAAATCATTCCACACCGATGGCCTCATCCGTGAACATGAACACTGCTAACTCTGATATAGGCAAGCATTCGTTTCGGCACCAAACAGTCAATGTTCGTTATATAGGTAATACAGCAAGAAGGTGAAAAAAAAACAAAGTCAATTGCATGGGTGCCCTCGGCCAAATTCAATGGTCCATTCGGTAAAACAATGTTATACATTGCATCGTATTCACCCCAAGCTAAAAAGAGATTATATTAAGGCGGAAAAGGTTTTTCGTGATTGGAAATTTAAAAGGGGTAAAAGTTTTACACTACTTAAACTTGCAACGACATTCTCAGCCATCACAGATATGGATATCACCAACCTAACGAGGGAAGTTAATTGGCACACCCTCTGTGAGCTTGTCCATGAGGACGCAGAGTGTGGATGGATTTGTCATCACTGCTGGAAATAAAGATTAACTATGGAAAGAAAGAATGCTAACATGGCTGCGCATGGCAAAGGCACACCAAGCAGGATTCATCATCGTCTCTCCTAGACTGCCTTATTATAACTAGTTTGATATGTACACGATGATTCATGAACTTTTTGAAGAATGGGCAAGATTTAAACTCAGCAAAATTTCCTTCTCAAGGGAATATAAAAGGCCAGCACCCTAATATCAAAATCCTCACTCCTCGAATAGATCCAAAATGTTGTATCGTAGACTCGGCAATTCTGGCCTAAAGGTTTCTGTTCTCTCACTGGGAAGCTGGCTGAGCTACGGAATGAAAGCTAATCAGGGTACTCTACTATCTTCATCGATGTAAAGGCATAATCTCATTCCTAAATGTGCCGCCATATGCGATCTATTCTATTAGAGACTTGTATCGAGTGCCTGAAAACGGCTTACGAAAATGGTGTGAATTTTTTCGACACTGCAGAGGTAACTTTTGCGCCTCCGCGGCTCCTTTTTTCCATCATGACTACAATGGTGATCATTTTTTGCTTTTATTCGTGCTAGGCTTATGGAAGTAAGTACCAAGATGCACATCAGCCAAGTTCGCATCTCGAAATTAACTAGGCATCTCACAGATGGCGCCTCCGAGACTACTCTCGGCCATGCCTTGAAGAAGCTCAACTGGCCCCGGAACTCATATGTCCTCGCCACTAAAATCTTCTTTGGGGATGGCTCCTCTAAGGATCCAAATGCGCGCGGGCTATCGCGCAAGCATGTTATCGAGGGGCTGGATGCTTCCCTGAAGAGACTACAATTGGATTACGTGGACATTGTGTTTGCGCACCGCCCTGATCCAGAAGTGGGGATGGAGGAAATCGTCCGAGCCTTTGACCATGTCATCCATAAAGGAAAGGTACGTACGTTGACTTTGGGAAGGAAATCCAGTTAGGATGGAGAAAAAATCTTTTCCATTACAATAATTAGGCCTTTTACTGGGGCACGAGTGAGTGGAGCGCACAGCAAATTACCGAGGCTCGAGCTGTCGCTCAACGACTCGGACTAATGATGCCGGTGGTTGAGGTGAAGCTTATTTTTCAACATCAGGGGAGTGCGTAGGTTAACAAGCATTTTATTTTTGTTTGAGTAGCAATGTGAATATAATATGTTCAGCCGAGATAAAATGGAACGCGAATATGCCCCACTTTTTGCCTCGTCAGATGGGCTCGGGACGACGATTTGGTCACCTCTCTACTCGGGAATCCTCACAGGCAAATATTTGCAAGGCCTTCCATCGGATTCGCGTTTTGCCACTGAAAGCCTCCCGTTCATCCAAAACAAAAAGCACGAGCTCTTCGAGACGGAGCAAGGGGCAAAATTGCTCGAGAAGGTGAGTCGATTGCAAGGCGTTGCGGAGCAGGTTGGGTGCTCGCTGGCACAGCTGGCCATCGCATGGTGTGTAAAAAATGAGAAAGTCTCGACCGTGCTTATGGGTGCTTCCAAGGCGGGGCAACTGCAGGAGAACATGCGCGCGCTAGAATTCGTGGAGAAATTGGATGGAAATATTATGCAGCTAATCGACAACATCCTTGGGAATAAGCCATCGGCGTTGTGACGTTTCGACGGGAACGGGCCCAGGGTACCAGCGCTGGCCTAAAGTAGCCACGCGGCAAACAACTAAAACAAGTGTGCAGATTTCTCATATTAGAGAATAAACAAAACTGTTTTTTATTATACATGTCATAAAGGAGAATGGCTTCTAAGCCTCGAATTTTAGGGTGAAAGTCGAATTTGGTTTGGATAATTTATAAATAGAAATAACAACAACAGATATCACGGTCTACTTTTTCGGCTTTTTGCGCGGATGGACCAAGAATGGTTGGTTAAATGCTTCAAGCAGCTTGCGTGCCTTGTGTTCGCCGAACCCGGGACAAAGCATGACCTCCTCTACAGAGGCCGACATGATCTTTTTCAGCGACTAAGGTTGAGTTGAACCAAAAAAGAAGAATAAAATGTTAAACTCTGAAATGCAAGTGGTGTTTGGCTATTTTAGCTTACTCCAAAGGTTGAGGTCAGAGTGACCACGTCCGTCTTATTCACTGACCGAATTTGGGTTAGACAATCCGTCAGCTAAATACGTTGTAATTGGAAAAGAAAAAAATCAGTATTAAGGATGCCGAAAACCATTCCAAAAGCGGTGGATTACCTTGGAGAGGTAGTCGTCGTCCACCTTTTCTTTAATCATATCCGGTGGCTTATGCTCAAATGATTTCAGTGTCTCGATATAGCGGCCGACCTCTTCCTGGCTCCATGCCAGAATGATGGTCATATCATTATTGATGGCCAGCTTGGTCAGCTCTCTGATCGCTTCCTGATGGTTTTCAATATCCACCAGAATGAGAAGGATACGCAAGAGATAAGCATGGGTGAGCTTATCAAAGCGCTGATATATGTACTCGGGGTGGAGGCGATGATAGCGCAGACTGAGAAAGAGCAAGCCTGAGGTTTGTCCCACTTGGTAATCAGCGAGAATGTCGCCGTATTCCCAGGGCACATTGCGAATGTGTTGTAGGACGGGATTACCTCTCTGGCAAATGATAATCAACATCAACTACCATGCACAAATTAACTTGATTAGTTAGGCTTACTTGGCAAGCGTTGACAATGACAGCATTAGTGCCAGCGCTTCTCTTCACTATCAACTTTGGTTGAGCTGGAGGTGTAGAATACGAGGATGAGGATGATGGAGTGTTGGGCTTGCTAATAGAGTTATTGCTTGAAGCACTATACGCGCCCGTCAATAAATTAATGAATGGAAAGACCAGATACAATAGAAAAAAAGCGGCAGAAAATTTACGCTGGAGGAGGTTGGTAGTGTGGAGTTTCTTTCAAGAAAGAGAATGCCTCTGCAAAGGTAGAAGTAGGAGGCGGATTTGATTTTGGAACCACATCAGATTGTTCTACCGCTTGCCCTGAGGATGAGGCAGATACAGGAGGTGTAGTGCCACCCGGTAGAGCAGTCGATGTTGCGGTAGAATCCAAGGTTGGATCTGTCATAGGCACACATTGGAGTTAAATTGCTAAGCGGCTAACACTTCCATAGTATACCTGTCGAGTTCGACAACGATCCGGGCCTAAAATAAATTTTGCCGCGACCCTTACCGGGTTGAAGCTTTTTAGCCTCGATGTCCTTATAGGAAGGTGCGCGAAATGACATGTCAACTCCTAGTGGCAAACTCGAAATGATCAAGGAGCTTGTATATCACCCAATTTTCCAAGCCACCCGTCGTTCGAGCCGGCGAAATTTTTTACTCTCAAATAGTGACGATGGATGAATAATCTGGTATAGTATATTTCTTTTTAGAATATAAAATATTTTGAAAAAAAAAAGAGAGTAGGCAAGAAAATAAAAAGGAAACGACAAAATAAAAAATAAAATAAAGAAACGAAAGCAATGACTATTTTTTTAGCTATCTGATTTGTTACCCTATCCACTAAACCCTCCGGCACTATTAAAAAACAACAGAATATTGAAGCTCATCTTCCCGTGACACATAATTAACTTGGAACTTGATTGAATTTGATGAATCCGGTTTTGTATCGGCCCTAGGCCCACACCTAGCAAAAAAGAGAAAAACGAATTAGTGTACTCTCGTGTACAAGAAAGCGGCCCAATTTACCCTAAGTGTGCTATCCCAGCTGCCAGTGCACAACGCCATCCCGTCTGTTGCCACGCCCAAGCAACTCACGCGGTTCTCGTGGCCCTGCAGCACACCGACTCGGTCGCCACGCAGAGTATCCCATACGTTGCAGTCGAAGTTGTCGTATCCTGCAAAGAGTAACCGCCCGCTCACGGAAAACGCAACACTAGTTATTCCGCACATGATGCTCTCGTGAGTGTACTGATTCAGTTCGCGATCGGCACGCAAGTCGAAAAGTCGACACGAGGCGTCGTCAGAGCCAGTGCCGAATGCGTCGCCGTTGGGGAAGAATTGCACGGCGTTGATATCGGACTCGTGCCCACTGAAAGTCTGCACACACCGGGTGGTGCGGATATCCCACAGCTTGGCAGTGGTATCACATGCACCAGAAATGAAGACATTGGGATTGGACGGAGAGAGGGAAATGCTACATTTAGAAACAAGAGCGCAAATGATTAAGTCACCCTCAGATCCCCCTTTGTAGAGAATGCACATGCTGACACTCACCTCATGACATCCCCAGTATGGTCCGTAAACTCCTCCATCTTGACGCCATTCTCAATATCCCAGAGCATGCAAGTCATGTCTCCTGAACTCGTCACCATCTGCCGGTCATCAATAAATCTACAGCAGCTCAAGTAGCCGGTATGGGCCGCAAGCTCGCGCACTGGGCGCGACGGCTGTGCATCCTTGCCACGCAGATTGTACACCGAACAAATGTTGTCCAATCCACCACAGGCTACAAAATTTCCAGACGGCGCATAGGCACACGTCATCACCCAGCTGGATCGGAGCGGGATGGCGTGGATTTTGTTGGTCGTGTAGGCATCCCAGATAATAAGCTTGCCATCCTGGGATGCAGACACAAGGTGACGACGATCGGTGCCCCAATGCATGGCGTAAATTTTGGCGAGATGGCCCTTCAGAATACGGCGGGTCTTCATCGCTAGGCGGGGGAGGGGCGTGATGTTGGCCGCCTGAGCACGGAGAGTAGTGTCCGCGAGGGCCTCCTTTTTGGCACGGATTTTCTCTTTCAGGCCTTCCGCTTCCTGTCGCGCAGCCGCAATCCTTTCTGCGAGATTGTTCGTTTCAATCGCCATGGTGTCGATGAGTAGGCGCTGGTTGTTGGATAAGAGAAAAGGGTGGGGGAGAAAAAAGTGGGATTGGAAATGGGAATGCGATTAGATTAAATATAATGATGGCTTTAAAGAACTAAAACAAAGGAATTGGTGAGGAGCATTCAACGCAACCAGTGCCTGTATGCCTAGAACACACAAGATGAATTTCGATGGAATGAGAGAAGCAGACAATCCGCAACGACTACAACAAAAAATTTTTAGTCTCGAACCCTTGAGAGGAAGATAGAGAACAGGTTCTCGCTCAAAAAATCTCGGTATCTCTCAACTCTATTTGAAAATCAGTGTGCATGAGCAAATTGGTCTTAAAGTTGTGTTTGGGCCGTTCTCTAGCGATATCTTGCTTCCGCGCAGAACGCACCTCCATCTTCCTTCACGCCTCGCATTATCTGTCGGGAAATGTGAGGCAAGGATCGACTCTCCTATAGAATGGCACCCATCGGGTGAATGACTAGTTTCAAAGCCATTTCGCCTTCAAGAATTACCATTCGGTGACCAGCTTTCATAATTGAGAATAAGAGAGAAAAAAAAAATGCAATAGCCATCGCATATGTACGACACTCAATGGTTCATTGTTGAGCAGGCCGAGTTGACTTGTTGAAAAGATGGATTGACATGCGCCATGGATTGAAACCCTTTATTCTTTTTATGATCCAGTTTAGATACTGTACATCATTGCGATGGGGGTAAGTTTAAGGTCCAAAACCACCCATGAATAGTGCAATACTGCTTTTAATGAAAGCATTCTGCTCAGGGCAGGATGACGAATATAAATGTTCGCAAAAATCAATTTAATAGAGCATTATGCTGATATGAGCGTAAAATGCGAAGCAGAGAGAAAAAATAGTGTAATATGCAGTTGCTCTTCTCTCAAGATATGCAACACATAAAAGGACCTCAATACTTTTGCCATCAAGCATATTATATAATCCTGGCATTACTAAAGTCTGGAGTGGACAATAGGGCTCAATCCCGTCTGAGGCGATACGTTCAAAAGCCAAGGAATTGCCCCTCGGGACTTGACGCTAGTATAAACCTCGGGGGCCAGAGAATAGAATTGGTTGAAAAAGTGCCCACTTCCGGTCGAGTTCAGGAATATTTCTCCAGCGTAGTTGGGCCTATAGCCAAACGCTAAGACCCCCAATTCGGCTACCGCATCCCGTTCGTTGACGTAGTGTTCAATGACGGGGATGGTATTATCGGGATTCCGGAAATCATCTGCGGCGCTAGCGAAGGTGCAGACGCGCAGCTTTTTGAGCAACTTCTTTTTATGAAGGCCATGAGGATTCTTATACAACAAATCGACCACTAAGCTGGCGATGATACCGCCTTGAGAATGGGCAATTAGCACGATGTCGTCCACCTTATCATTGATCAAATCATGATAAATCACATTGGCGGCCGTCTTTACGGCGTCTGTGTTGATATCTAGATTTCTCTGGAGAATGCTTTCGAAAAGATCGCTGAAAAATCCATATGTCTTGTTATATATGCCCTGGACTGGGCGGCGGAACTGACTTTCCAATCTTTGGCAGTTATTGGCTAGCCCATGCTCGTCGGTGCAGATGCCATTGATGAAATACCATTTTTCATTCGGAAAAGCTGCGGCGAGCGCCTCGTTGCCTGGATAGCTGACTGCCATGCGGGGTACTCTGAAGATGTTCATGGCCAACATATCTGCTGCATTGATAGGCAACACAAGGGGAGTTGCCGCAGTTAGAATTACCTGCTTGATGACACTAACAATGTTTTCAGAATTGAAGGCAAACGCTTCGTCGTTCTTCCCGGCATTGAATGGAGACTCAATAAGGCGAAGCATTCCAGATACAAATTCCGGCAGATTGGCCCCTATCAAGGACGCATCGCGGGTCAAGCTTGCATACAAGGTTCGTTGTCGGCGAAGCACATTCTCTAGATCCATTCTGTCGAATTCTGAAATTTAGTCTGGGCTTGATATTTGACGGAAGAGCTGACAACGCGTTGATCTAGGCTTTCACAAAAGTGAGTTGCTACTTGTGTATCGTGCCTCCAGTCCTACATCCTATTTATATCGTTGAAAA
>NW_027192200.1:104571-110683 GCF_041956535.1 Calcarisporiella thermophila
CAATTTCATGATTCCTTCGATTCTTAATCTACAATGTCCTTGGCCTATTGTGAAACAGCTCGATAGGCTTAAAAACGGCGCGGAGGACATGTTGCAAAAAAGTGGCGAGAGAGGTGTTTACGAGAATTCGCATTGTATCGACTTCATATGCGCAGAAGAGAAAATAAGCAAAACTAGCAGGACTAGGCCCAGCGGAGCCGATGACGATCAATGCCGAGCCAATGTTTCCAAAGAAATATAGGAGATTCCAGAAGGAATCAGAAGTAAAATATATAAGGAAATAAGGATTACGAAATTTGATTGGTCCAAAAATTTCGATAACATAACTTTATTATGTCTTTCTTTTGAGAGCTATTAACTCTACCGATATAAATCCAAATGCCCTCCATTTTTGATGCCATGAATTCTCCTTTTTATGCTGCATCTTTTTGGAAACCACATGCAAAATTTTCCCTTCCTCCAGTAGTGTTATATGGAGTTGCTAACCTACATAAAACCTACCTGAATATGTTGGAGGCCTTTTTCTTCCACTCTTGAACCCCCTAGGGCCAACATGGCCTCTAATTAGCAGGAGGTCTGCAACAGCGTTCGAAGTAGGAGAAACCCCAGAGAGGGAAAGGCTTTGTCCCACCAGCAATTAAAATTAATCTACTTTCTCTGAGGAGGTCAACTATTGCTCTCGAACCTCTATCCTGACCAGGAATTTTCCTCATAGTATGTATGAAGAAGAAATGCAAAACAAGGAATCCACAGTAGACCGTCAAGGGAGCGGGGTGGTATTCCCAGCTTCAACCAAACCTCCTTGGGTTCTAATGTAAATTTTAATTCCTTGACTCCATTTCTTCTTTTGACCCCTACGCTCTCTTCCTATCTCCCATCCACTAACTCATATGTGCCATTCTATATAATCACAACGACAACCTCATCAACTGTTTACATAAGCCATCCATATCCAGCTCTCGTGCAAGCGATGCAACCCTAGATAGGTAACCTTTAACTCCGGGAACCCTATCGCTATCTTCTTTCAATGCTAGAGGCCGCTTTGTTTCCCTAATATCCTTTTATATGAGAATTTTTGGCATTATCGATACTCATCCGTCTCATGACGAGAAGCTGAACGCAAATATTGAATTATCTCTACAAGAAAATGAGAAATAAGTAGAAATATTTTTGATCGATAAAGCCTTGAATGTCTCTGTTCTCTGGTCCCTATAATAGAGGAAGAAATTTATCGTAAGTTGTTTCTCTGGTGCTCTACCATTGTTTGTTATTTCCAAGCAGTCTTCAAATGCAGAGATCAAATTTTTAACTGAGTTAGTTCCGGCCGTGGATTCAATCGAAGAGAACCAGCGCGAAAGAAGTCCAAAATGGCCGTCGACTCAGCTCTTGCCATGATATTCCGCACCTTTTTATTGTATTTGGACGGAAATTCATTGGGTGGATACTGGGCCAATTCTTCGCACCTGAAATGAAGCCACAGTCCGTCCAAATTTCAAGGGTATCGACTTCACTAAGCGGAACTTTCGAAATGAGCAGTTCAGCGCAATCTTTGACGTAGAAGTGCTTCATGGCCCAGGATGTCCGAGAAGAAATCAAAGTATTCTTTCTGCCCATCGGGAGCAAGCAGTCCCATCCCCAGGCACGAGCATTGTTTTTTGGAAAAAAATACTTTCCCGTCTCGACCGACCCACCTCCCAAGTGAAGATTTTCCTTGAAATCGATGATGAGGAGTCTTTCGTTCACCTTTAAGAATTACTACCCTTCTTGCATTTAACTGCTCTCTTTGTTTCTAAAGTGAGAATAGAGTCTGTTTGTCTGTTTGGCTGCCCCCCCCCCCCCATTCAGCCTTGTATCGTTTATGCAATAAAATAGGAAAGGTTAATAATATGAAAAAAAGTATTCGAACTAGACAATAGCTTTTGAGGTAGACGATACAGCTCTCGACTCAACTTCCCGAGCAGTTCATGGTTTGTGATTATCAAATCTAAAGTCCAATCGTCTTAGAAATTCCCAAGGAAACTTCTCAGAGACTACAGAAAACAGCTCTTTTATTGATTCAGGTTTTTCACCGGCTTGAAGGATTGTAAGTTGTCTAAGAGTATGATAGTATGGGTTGTCCGTGTATTCATATAGATGATGAAACAAAATCATCCCATCTCGTGGATGAAAAAAAAAAGAATCGTGAAACTTCGTCTAGCTCTTCTTTATATGTAAGCGAAGAGGAAATCTCCTCTAAACTTTTCTGACTATTCTTCTGCAATGAGGACATTAAGAAGCGAGATTTAATCTGGGAAATAAAACGAGGAAGAGATGCGGAGCGAGCCGACATGATGAATATAATAGTTAGTAATAATTAGAATACAACAATGTAAGGTTTAGTATATGATTTGTAACGAATTCAAAAATGTAGAGCAAGGAAGCGTAAAAATGGTTTCGAGAATATTATTCTTGAATATATTTTGTATTTTTAAGGAAATATAAATATAATTGCAGAGTTCTGAAATACTTGTTCTTAATAATCTAAATGCGGTATATCCGATCAAGCTTGGAAACTCCCATATGTTGTACCACGTACTTAATCAACCTTGGCAAATTCTAGTTGGGACAGACAATTATTTAGTTGATGTTACTTCGTGGGCGGGTAAAACTTATCTTTTCAACCAAATTGTATTAAAATGAGTAACATTGCGAGAATAAAGAAATTTATTAGTAAAAATAAGAAATTTTCCAAAGAATATTAGGTTAAGTTTTGGTTGCTAAATGAGCGAAAGTTTCAAGCACCCGTAATAGGGGTTACGTTAGGCGTTACTAGACCATTCTGCCTCCTTAACTCATCGCCTGCTAATTTCACTACACCAAAGCCAGTAAGAGCTGTCTGAGCTCCAGCGTTCCCAACAACAGAAGGCACATCTTGGCTGACAGTGCTGAGAGCCCCACCCGCCGCAGCTTCCCCAAGGTTGGCCACATTAGCTGAAGTGTCGGGAGTCGCTACACCCATCTCCACCTGTTCTTGTTGTTCAGGGTTTTCGTTGTTGCGACGTACAAGATCTGTCACGTCGATGGGGAGCCCCTGAGAGATTGCAAAGCAGAACAAAGAAGTAGCTGCGATAAAAGCAATTGATTTCATTGTAGGTTACTGAGAAGCACGGTCTGTGTGAATAGATAAAATATACGTGTAAAAAATAAAAATGCAAATTGTTAACCAGTTGGTGGATTATACAAAAGAGAAGGCGAGAAAGGACAGGAAAGAGAGTGCGAGAAGAGTTTGAAGCTATTATTGATTAAATGGGAAAGGGGGAGTATGCTTTTTACGAGTTTTTATAGATATTTGGATTCCTTTTGTTATCAACGCAATGCTGCATCTAGTGAATAAGAGTTTACAGGAGAGCGGTGTAGAAGTTAGATTATGTTCGAAACTGGGATTTGCAGCATTGGAAACGTGTTATTAACTGTGTGCTTGCAAGCTAATACTCTTCCTAATGCATAGTTTAACTTAAAAAATATTGGGTCATTGAGCGATGAGTATAACCATGATGTTCTCGTCCAATGGGTTTTTGTTCCTTTAGTTTGGACCATAACCAGATTTTTTGAATGAATTATTGGTGGTTTTACAAATTAGGGTATTTTCCCTCATCAAATGATCTGCACATTGTTTATTGTTTTTGCTACACCAGTTTCCTTGGTTAATGTATTATTACATTTTGTTCGGTACATTTAACTGTATATTGTATAACATGACGCACAATACAAATTAGCTTTCACCATTTCGGCCTATGCCCTTTAAGCATCGTACCCGAGTTTCGTTCGTTGGATGGTATCGGCCCTCTCCATCCAGTTCCATTCCCCTGGGCCCTCCCCCAAAAGGAAATATATCAGCAAACTTGAACAGTTGCAAAGCTATTTTCCTAACCTTGTATCTTTTATTATGTTCGAAACTGGAATTGCAGCATTGTAAAACGTGATATTAGTTGCATGCAAACCTTGAACATTTGCAAAGCTGTTTTTCCGACTTGATATCTTTTACATGTTTCAAATCATTAGATAAATACTTGAATAGTGTAAGCTTGACTTTGAAGATAAGTGAACACTATATAAACTGCTTAGATTAAAATAAAAATCGAAAATATCCTCAATTCAATTATCTTATTTTCTCTTTATTTCAATATTCGAACTCTTTCGTCACAGACATGCTAATACATACACTGGTCTCACACTCTTTTTTACTAGTTTTAATGCAGATGGTAATGGGAGCTAACTTCATCGGGTGCTCTACGCAACAGCAAAATATCATAAAGGAAGCCATTCCTTCTGCACAGCAATATGCAAAGTCCACTCTCTCTTACCTTGAATCACACCCTTCGGGTACAAATCGCTATAAAACATGGAATGGCGCCTATGATTCCGGTCGTCACGAAACATTGATTGATCACTATAGAAAAATTAGCAGCAATGATTTCAACGCGTTTACGTATGACTGCAGTTGTGATAGACCCAACGTGTATGCTTTTGTGTATCCGAATCGTTTCGGCGAAATTCACTTATGCCCTCAATTTTGGAGAGCCCCTCTCACAGGTTCTGATTCGAAGGCCGGCACATTAGTACACGAGGCAGCCCACTTTACTGCAAATGGCTACAGCAGAGATTATGCGTATGGTCAGTCTGCCAATCGACAATTGGCCGCAAATAGCCCAGATAAAGCATTATTTAACTCGGACTCCAAAGAATATTTATCAGAGAATAACCCGTCATTGCCATGATGGATGCTTCAAGACGATGCCAAACAATCCTTAAATTGATGACCTTTACATAATTAAATATAAAATATCAATAATTACTATAATATTTTAATTTTTCAATCCCAACGAGTATCTTAATAAAAACGGTCTACTTTCTTTACACTTAGGGTTTGATATATTGTGCTTAGTGTGATCTGAAGTTTTTAATAGTAACTGTACCTTTGATCCAACAAAGCAAATACTATATAAAAAGAGGACGAAAAGACTCTTGTAGGACACAACAAGATAAATGTACAGTAATGTAATGAGGGACAAGTGAACTTGGTTTAAGCAAATTAAAAATATATTTAAGACAAGGGAAAAGAAAAACCAAGTATTGAATTGATAAAAGTAAGGAAAAATGGAAAGGATTAAATAGAGATAGAAAATTAGAAAATCAGAAAATGGCTCAAAGAAAATTACGTCCAAAATCAAACTAAAAATGCTTTTCAAAAGAAAGGCAACAAGATCGGGAAGGTAAAAATGACAAAGATCAACGAGGTAACGAATTAGGTTAGGCGTTAGACAAAACTTGAGCTCTCTGGTGTAATGGGAATTGGAGCAGCAGATCTGGCACGAGCACAATACAAGCTGGATCTTGATAGCAAAATCATCAAAGCTAGTAAATTCGATAATAAAAGTACGGCAGAAGAACGGGAAGCATTCTTGTAATTTGCGCCTGGCTTCTGAATATCGGTTTTAGTACATACAGATATATGAATATATACCTTCATTGTTTAATTTGTTATCGCTCTTTGGTCCAGGCTGATACTGAGGAGACAAACGATTTTGACGATGTCTTCACCAATGAAGATCTCAATGATATGGCTGCTCGCGATGATGAGGAACTTGATCTCTTCAGGTGTATGGATGACAAACTTCGGCAGCAGGATGAGCAAATTTGCAAGCAGCGCGGCCTTAAACGGTTCGAACGGCTTATGCAAATGGAGGAGCTACTCGGAATTTTCCAAAGGAATATGACGCATTTTTAATCGAACAAAGTGAAATTAAATATGGTCGTGGACTTTTCAGAAGAGTGATGTGCGATATGACGATGTATGATGATACTGAAAGAATTTAGATCACATTGGAAGCCGTCTTCACGGCATCCATGTTAATATCTAGATTGCTCTGGAGAATGCTTTCGAAAAGATCGCTGAAACTTCCATATGACTTATTATATATGCCCCGAACTGGGTCGCTGAATTGACTTTCCAATCTTTGGCAGTTCTTGGCTAGACCATGCTCGTCGGTGCAGGTGCCATTGATGAAATGCCATTTTTTATTCGGGAAAGCAGTGTCAAGCGCCTCGATACCCCTATTTATATCGTTGAAAG